>NW_020653424.1:835358-851737 GCF_003589595.1 Hyposmocoma kahamanoa
ACACACACACACACACACACACACACACACACACACACACACACACATACACAATATTTTCACAGGTACACATATAGTGAATCTTATGTGTACATTTTCTAGTAATTGTTTTTTAATTATTTTCTTTTCGTTTTCTTGAATGAACAATGCGGTTTAATTTAATATTAGTTTATCAATATTCTATTTTCTTTATAATATAAAATATATATATATATATATATATATATATATATATACCGGAGGTTTATTATGTACCGCTTATAAATTTTTTGTAGTATTATTACTTTGTATCATACAACTGTTTCTGATTACTGGCTGTACTATGACCGAGAGGCGGAGCCAGGAGTGCCATAGCACAGGTTACACCTAGTTTGGGCTCCTGTCTCCCATTTTCATGCTCTATTTAAATTTATTTTTACATCTATCTTGTACATTTTGGGAGAAAATAAATGATATTATTATTATTATTATTATTTTGTAAAATTTTAAATAGTCATGTTGTTGTCGACATTTTTATCGATAGATTGAGACAGAATACAATTTCGCAAAAAATGTATGAATTTAGTGAATGTTGTGACGTTCAAATAATTAATAATTGCGATATTGCCTTTTTTATTCATGTGTTGACCCATTAGTATCAAAATCAATCCGTGAAATATAGAATGCATATGTTGATAGGGATCATAGATTATACAACCACAGTAGGTGCACGTGGCAACGGTAACATCCACAATCCTGATATGTATGTATATGGATAGATAGCCGACGTTTCGGCCAGGTTGCACTGGCCGTGGTCACGGGCTGGGAAACTAGGTAGGTGTGAAAAATACCATTCGTATGTAAACGCGTTTATTCCCGTTTCCAAATGTTAGTACAATGCAACGCGAAAGTTTAAAAGTATATATGAGTCTAGTATTCGTTATCCTTTATGTTATTTTTTGCGATAAGTGCAGCTTTCGTGTAGTTGTGATAAGTAATATTCTCAATTGCATAATTTTTTCATAAATTTATTTATATACAAGTTTGAACCTAGATAGGATTTGCACTTAATGGAAGGTTTACTAAATTAACTATTTATAATGCTTAATAATGATAACAACGCACACTCATAGCCCCACATTAGTGAAGCCTTGTATCGTGGGTGCAATGTATAGCAGTGGTGAGGGGTCCATATAACACGATTCCCACCGGCTTGCCTAAAATTTTCCGCGTATTATTAAACCTCAAGTATTCCAACAAGTTACTGTTTAATTTGTTTTAATGTCAGAATTGTTGCCAGATGTAAAAACTTTCTTAAAATAATGTAACAAAATTATTATAATAGCTAATTAAAACAGAAAAAATTTTTTTGTTAAAGTAATTGTTAAAGTTTCGGCTTTACGAAGGAAAATTTTCACGCCTCGACACTGACGGATACACACATAGACAACCATAAATTACATCCAAACTCACGAGAGAAATAAATGTAGACCATACAAACATTTCTCCCGGGCCGAGAATCGAACTCAAGACCTCTACGTGGCTGTCCAGCACGGTAACCGTTCGTCCACGAAGGCAGTACACCAACAAATAAAACAAGTTCGGCTATTTATGCGTTAGCGCAACGAATATTCTGTCGATAGAATATATTTTATCGACTGCAATTCCTAGCTTATTGTAAGCGGGCAACAGTTTTGCACAGTGAACTGTCATTTTACACAGTATTTGCAAAAAAGTGTTTAATATTTCTACGTACCTACACACACGGAATAACCAAAGCTGTTTACATTTGGAGTACTTACATTAGCGCTGTAAGCGGTTTACCCATCGTGAAGCCGCAATGCAGTTGTGCAGTTCCTGCTTCGCGGTGGATTATCCAGACTGATCTCGGACACAGTGTACTTCCAGCATTACAATGGTCAGAGTTACTACTATATTTATTTTTTTACCATTCTAATTTCGAAGTGTGGAATACAGTTAATTATGCATTTTGAGATTTGACAGAGGTTATAGCTCATTCCTAACATACCTTCCATCGAACTTTGAAGATAAAGCAAATTATTGATTGATTGAGTTCTTAAATTATTTAGTCGCCATTTTTCGTGCGTATTATAATCGTTTTAAGGTGATCCCAATGCTATCTATTACTTGTTTACTAGAAGTATTCTTATGCTACAATTTTACGAAAATCACATTGAAGGTGGGAAATGTCACAAAAAGCTGTGGCAGCCTAATGGGTTGACCTATCGTCTCTCAAGCCTTGGAGACCCGTGCCCAACAGTGGGTTGATAATGAAGTTATTGAAAGGTACATTACTCATACATGAGGATAATTAATACATTTTCATAACAATTAGTATTAAGTATTCTACGTAATAGAAAAAAGTGAAAAAAGTATACCGAGATTTAGTTTGTCTATTTACCCGCGTGGGTAGGCACGATTACATGAATATTATATAGGCAAATAAGTATTTTTTTATTACCGTAAATACAGTAATATTGTTGGCAACAACCGAATTATAATCGACAATGTTCTTTCATATCTTTTGAGCTGACTGTAAATCCATAATAATAGTGAAATTGATATACAATTGTTCGTCTTCAAAAGGGAACCAGAAAATAAACAAGGACATACGAACTGCCGGCTTTGATAGTGAGACTTAGAAATATTTCCCGATATATTTTCAAAGACGTTTCTGTCGCCGTTTCCCCAAGGAGTAAAGGGTAAATGAGCCAAGTGCAGCTTTTAACGAGTTCCCTTGCACTATTGCGATGTTTAAATTTTGTAACACTTCGTCTGAAATTCGTCGTTACATCTTTCAAGATAAAACATTGCTTACTCAACCAGCTCTCTTAAACTATTCACTTTCTTAATAATAAATCATCTGCTCGTTTTTAACCGACTTTAAAAAAAAGCAGGTTCGAATGTATGTTTTTTTGTATGTACATGTTTGTGAACTGATTTTGATGATTCTTTTTTTTGTTGAAACGAGTTGTTGAGGTACCCCTCAATAGTGGTTCCATTTAATTATGAAGAAAATATTTCACCTCTAAGGGTGGCTGTTCACGCATAAAGTATTTTTATAAATGATTTTGCTATGCTCCAATTAAAGGCGTTTGTTCTGAATATACTTTAAGCAGTGAGCACCGATTTTTATTATCTCCAGTGATAAGTCCCGTGTAGTGGCGAACTAGGGTTGAATCCGGGTTTGCGCACTTTCCGGTAACCGATTTCAATAAAACTTGGCAAATAGATGTAATTCATTTGTAAATGTCGGTTTTTTAGTACTCTGTACTGAGATTACCTTCTTTCCTTTATCCATCAGCTCTACTCTCATATTGTCTCAAAGTCTTATTTGAGAGCTACATTTTCGGAGTACTTTTTTCTAAACCATTTACTAGTCAGAATACCGCTCGTTACTGGTGGCTCCGGACCTTATTAGAGCCGTCGTGTTAGAACGCCTTGTGGTTCTTGATGATAATGAAAATACAACTCACAAATATACACCAATATCCTGTTAGCAGCATTAGAACTTCTTGTTCGTTCAGAGAACTACTGCCAACAAATTCATTTCTGCCGCCAAGCAGTATTATAAGCATTAATGAAATACGAGGTTTAACTCTATAGTGAAACAAAAACTTTATACTAAAGGTTATAATATAACTTCTTAACCCATCCCACCCATCGAGACTACCTCTAACTCTTGGAGGTAGTCTCGATAGATAATAAATGTATTCAAATGTGTATTTACAAAGAGCAACCCCTAGAGTGTCTTGCTCATTCTTCTCAGGGGAATATGCCTTACTAATGAGCAGTGGAGTTTAATTAATAATGTCGATTTTAAGTGTAGTTTGCTTACCTATGAAATAAAAATTATTTTGATTTTGATTTTGAAATGTGTCGCAGTTTTTACGGGTACGGATGCTGGTGTAACTACGGGCACATAGGACTTATCAACTTTATGTCTCAGGGTGACGTGTGCAGTGCTCCTCAGATTTTTGCAATGTAAAGCTCTGAGTGGCAATGCAACTGTTATGGGTGAGCGTATCACTTACCACCAGGCGCACGACTTGTCCGTCCCGTCACTTGAAATCAACTATGAGGCTGCTGACTTTTATTCATCATTTGAACAGAATATACACATTTACAGGTACATTTTTGTTCAATAAATAAAAAATCACGTTATCAAAAGAACTGTGCTATATGTAGGTATCTCTAGAATAATGCAAATAGGTTTTTGTCCGTATTCTGTCTAAGTGCAACCTCTTGCATAAATAATCTCAGTACAGAGTACTAAAAAAACCGATCTCAAAAATACGTGGAATTACGTTTATTTGCTTAGTTTTATTGAAATATCCTTAAATTCGCCACTATACAGGACTTGACACTGGAGATAATAAAAATCGGTTCTCACTACTCAAAGTATGTGGAGAAAAACGCCTTGAATTGGAGAAATAGCAAAATCAACCGTTAAAATAATTGCTCCTTAGTAAAATTTAGGCGCTATTTATAAAAATGAATCTTCAATCGACCCTTAGAGGTAAATGATTTTCTTCAAAATGAAGTGGGACCACTATGGAAGTACCCCCTTTCCAACAAAAAAAGAATCATGAAAATCGGTTCACACATATCGGAGTTACCGCGTAACATACATACAAAAAAAAACAAAAAAACAATACGTCGAATTGAGAACCTCCTCCTTTTTTGAAGTCGGTTAATAAATAACAGAATGGTTGCAAGAAGTAAATTATGAGAAAACTGAAATACGATTGCTCTTACATAGTTTCGTGGGGCTACATAAATAATTTGAAATAAAAATAAACGAACTAGCCTTAAAAACACTAGCGTTTAGGTTTCTATATGTAAAGTTAAACTTAAATTAATGAAATATCAAGTTTTTAGGTTTTCACTGTTGTTTATATTGGAAATAAAATTACTTTTGCAAACAAAAGTTTCGGGTTCTTTACAGGTCTCATGGTCATGATTGACTCAGTGTCTGCAAAAAGTCTGAAACGTTGATTTGTTTAACTTCATCATATGCCCCCACTGTTCTGCATGGGTCTCCTCTCAGGCGAGGGTTTAGCCCATAGTCCGCAACGCTGGTCCAATCGGGTTGTGGACTTCATTCGTTTTCCGAGGGTTGTGAATCTTCTTCGACGATTTTGTCCTTAACAGAGCTCAAAAAAAATTTCAAATTAAAATTTGCTCATAAACTCCGAGAAACTCAGAGGTGCGAGCCCAGATTCAAACCCATGGCCTGTGCTTGAGAGACAGTAGATCAATCCATTAGGTTACGACGGCTTCTTGGTTTGTTTTTAAGTATACAGCTACTGTGATAATGTTACCCATACAAATGTTATTCGCCAAGAGTGGAGTCCTGATGCCCTGAAATACATACTACTAACACAGACCAGGTTTCTCATCAGTATCCCAGAATATGTAACCACGGAAGAAAAAAAAAAATCAATGGAAATGTCTTAAGCCTCGATTACTTTCGAACTGTTGTCGCCAAAACTCACACAATTATTATTTAAACACTATGAAATCTTGATAATGATTGGTCATAGTTTCTATTTTAAAAAGATGTAACAAATTCTGGACTGTAATATAATGTAATCTAATTTGTGTGCATCGTGAAGTGACTACTTCTCCTAATTATTGTAAGTTACTTCAAAATATAAATCGAAAATAAACTCCACCTTCGCTAGAAGATTTCCAGAATTCATGCATCCGCATATCTACAATAGAGTTAACACCTTGTATAGCGTCAAGCTCTGCTCAAATTCGGAACTTAGCACAGGGCCAATAAGTTGCTACGAACGTAGACATACAATGAAATAGAGGACTTGCTAAAGGAGGTGCGCTAGTTCACTGCCTCAATCCTTCGTACATGCATGTACGCAAACACGCATACACGTGCACGCACGCACACGCCCACCAACTCACACGCACGCACGCACGCACGCATACTCGCACGCATGCTCGCACTTACGCGCGCACACACACACACACGCACGCACGCACGCACGCACGCACGCACGCACGCACGCACACACGCACGCACGCACGCACGCACGCACGCACGCACGCACGCACGCACGCACGCACGCACGCACGCAAGCACGCACGCACGCACGCACGCACTCACGCACGCACGCACGCACGCACGCACACACACACACACACACACACACAATGCCATAAACACACACACTCAGCCTTTATAAATGTGTATATAAGGTAATTGGTATTGAATTAAAAATAGAATGAATATTATACAATATATACATATATAATCTAATGTAATAATATAAAAATATGATAAGATAAAACAAAATAATGTATTATATAATAATAATAATTTTTGATCATAATACGTACAATTTTTCCAAAAAAATAAATAAATAATTTTTTAACAAAATTCTCCTTGGTTTAGCGTTATTCTTTTAACAGAAACAATGTTTTTATCGATTACCTGCGAGACAGGCTTTGCCTAGTGCAGGAATCGTAGGAAATTCTCTGTACGCGATATACGCTACAGTGAGTTGTGTTACCTGGTTCTTTGTCGTAACTAAATTGTAATGTAAATGCACAAGTTCATTTGTAAAATAAATTATTTTGTATTGTATTTATGTGATCTGTGCTTTACCCAGTTGGCACATCGTTGAAAGTTAGGACTTTTTTTAAAGTTTAAGTTAGGATTTTATATTGAAATTTCACTCAATGTGCTGCTATCCAGCAGCAACACGAAAGACAACGGACGATTACCGTTCTCTAAAAAATTCGACCATATTGTACCGCCATAAGGTTTACTGTCGTTTCTTATAACAAAAAATCTATTACGATGAACAGAAAATGGAAAGTTTATTAAAATTAAATAAAATAAGGCTTAACGATGATATTATGAAACACCACCATGGATACAATTACAAATGTGACTATAATGCGACCATACATAACATATAAATAAAAAATGGCGGACCGACTTCAAGTATCTGTAACTCCGCGTACTGTTGGCACACATACCCTGCCTTCTAATAACAGTTACTACATACTTTTTAATACGTTTATTATATTGAAAATTAAGAATACATATATAATATATATTTATTACTATTAAGTAGAAATGGGGCAAGGCAAACAGTTTAGTAACATAGTAAAGCTTGAACGTTCGTTTAAAATAGTCGTCACAGAGTATCATGAAACTTTATTCGTCCGTTCCGCAAACCGCTTCGTGCAATTCCGCTTCACAATTAGCAAGTGGAGGTAGTCGTAATTGCCGGAACTTAAGTAGTGGGTTATTTGGACAATATGAGGTTCTTTACATTTTCGTGCTTGTACACTTCTGAGTGCATTTAAAGGTGTGCAGTTTAAATATAAGCTAGTTTTAAAACAAAACATTTTTTTTTATATACGAGTGGCACGAGATGAAAATTTGTAAAATGCTGGGAGAACCCAATGGATATAATTATTACTTCGACCCAGATTGGGGATGTCATTAAAACGGACCAAGTTTAAAGTACCAAGAATACCAATTATGAAAACCAAAATGTGTTTTATGACACTGGACAATTATATTATACCTGTGTAAATTCTGTTATGTTTATTAATAAAAAAAACTCACGTTAACAAAGAAACAGCACTATCGAAAATATTTTATTTTATATATTTTTTTATACATGTCGGGGTGACATTACGACAACGTTTACGAAACAAACTACAAACAGCATGTTTAATTTATAACCTCGTTATGACAGTTCCGTTATGGATTTGAAATGGAACGTTATACTGACTTGTTATGTGTAACAAATAGATGGCGTTAATATTAATTCGTTAGACAATAGTAGAGGTAATTATTAATAGGGCAATACCTAACGTTGCAATGTTGGCATTCCTAGCATGACAGGGGGTGTTAACTAACAGTGTAGAGTGTAAGCATAGGTAGGTGAGCTGAACAACCAATGGCCTTAAAGTGCATTCGAATTAAAATATATCAATCGAGATATTATATTATAACCGTTAAATGTATGGAAGTTTAGTTACGAATAAGGAAGTTAAGTACACGCGATAAATTGACTATTATTCTATTACGTAATGTTTTCATTTCTAAACCGCTGCAACAGTGGACGATGGCCCCTCCGGAGCGTCACCCGTCTAATTTATTAATCCACAATTTCTCTTTTAAGTTAATTATAAATTTTTACTAGAAAAAAGAGATTGAATCGAGTGGAGGAGGCAAAAGAAGTTTGCCAGGCGTAGCAAGTTGGCGTTTATCGTGTCTGCCTTTTCCCTTACCCTTTGCCTTAACTTCTTCTCGGCCTTCTTCGGCCTCTCTTTCCTTTGATTTTCTCTTAGATGATACTTCAAAGAAAACTGTCGTAACATGTCATACATGCGAGTGTCATCAGCCTCAAATCATTATCCCAGCGAATGAGCTGCGGTGGTGTCCAACTACTGCGGTTGCGAAAAGGATAACAAGGAGGTGGATATCAGCGTGTCCTCTGTGTATCAGATCGCAGCTGTAATACAATGGTAATCTCAATTGCCAGAAATGTCTCAATCTTTTCTAAAAATATTTCTGACCGATAAGATACATATTATAGATTAGCTAAATATCAGAACTTTTTTCTGGAATGAATACCATTTGTCATCATCAAGGGTTTATAATATGTTTATGGTCCGTCATGCTGGCCTAATGTGGTGTGAGGACTTCACAATTTTCCCAAGGGTAGTGAACCTACTTTGACATACGGGTTTCATTGCGAGGTCTATATTACTAAGAGACAGTGTGCCTGGTGACAAGCGACACGCCTGTCTATGACAGTTGCAGTGCCACTCGGAGCATTAAATCATATTGATCTGAGGGGCAGTGCCACTGCGTCTGTCACCCAGAAGTTGACAAGTCCTATGTGCCTGTAAATTCACCACTCAGGAATGCCTCCACAGGGATCTGAATTGTCAAACGTAACTCTTAAAATTTCCGTCGAAGTAATTCTTCTACTGGGCACCCTGAACGCTGCAGCGTTCAGAATAATGTTTATAGCAACAACTAAAAGACTGAGCAACAGCACAACTTGCCTTGTTAAGTAGCAATGCGGTCTGGGGCACATTAGTGCACAACGCGCATTTGTGTCGCTTCGTTGAAAGGAATGTGTAGTTGCTGAAACCACTGTTACTATCTCGTTATAAGTTTTGGTGTTTGCGGTCGACGGCGTAGCAGTATTCTCTTTTCAGAATATTGTTTTTTTTTTCGTTTACGTGAAACTGGTCTGTAATTTACAAATCAGTACTTACACATATAATATAACGGCCAGTGGTTTGATATGTACGTTGTCATTATAATTAAATTTTTTTTTTGCGTCCCTCCAAATATATACTACCTCATACTTATCATTACAGTGATATTAAGGAATAAACACACGAGATGCGCATTGACATTTTGCCTTTGATTTTGACACGCCTGTCCATAACAGTTGCAGTGCCAGTTAGAGCTTTAAATCACAGAGATCTGAGGGTCACTGTCATTGCAGCCATCACCCTGAGACATAAGTTGACAAGTTCCATCTGCCTGTAATTTCACCTGCAAGCTCACCTTTCAAAACCGAAATGCAGTAATGCTCACATTATTCCTTGGCGGTAGAAATAGGTAGGGTGGCAGTACTTCCCTTAACGACCTTCTTCACAAGAAGCTCTATTCTAAACTCTCTTAATGACATTGTGTTAGAAGCGTCTTATCAATTTAAACATCGGTTTTAAGACGTATTTAATTTTAAATTAAGTCAAGTGGACATAATGGCTGGATCTACACATGTCTGCAATATTTGTAATAATTAAAACGTTATTTGTTTTTGGTCACGAGATCGTGTCGCTAATTGTCTCGATGTATCAGGTTCAATACAAACTTTTGTAGTGGTTTTGATATATATTCCTGTTAAATAATTATTAAATTAAATGTATGATATGTATAAATACATTTGGACTATTAATTAACGGCAGTTTTGATAGTTTTATCTACCTTGTATGTATCTCTAATTCGAACATTAGTGTAATAACACTGCATCTGCAAAATAATAATGTTTAAGGAAAGGAATTATGACCAGGGATAATAATTTTTTCACAAATTGGAACAAACTTTGAGGTGGCCAGAAACTGCCCGTTTTCATGTTTCGTTATAGTAGTTTGGCCTTCTGCCAGTTTTTGGATTTGCTCAGCTGAGGTTTGAAAACGATGATACTTATTATGAAAGATATTACTTTGGTTTATATTTTTTATTTTATTGGGTTAGTTTATCCAAAATTTACTGGTGATTTCAAAACCGATAGAATCGAGTATTATTTATTTATTTATTTATTTATTTATTTATTTATTTATTTATTTATTTATTTATTTATAATTTGTAGCATAACAGACAATTTATTTGACATACTCATGTTGAATCACTGCAAAACTTTGAAGCCATGTGGTTTTTCCACGACTACGTCTTCTGCGGCGCTGGGTTTTTTCTTGCAGCATGTTTATTGCAGTAGGGTGTATTTACATTCCGCAACATGCGCCTGAAATACTGCATTTTCCTCCTTTTTACTGTTTTCAGGAGCTCCAAGTTATTGCGCATCCTCTGCAAATGTACTTCAAAATAAAAGAAATATCGATACGATAACAAGAAAAATAATGTAAATTCATCAATCAGAGATACCTTATATAGTTTATCACGCTACTCCATCGTGTTCTGTAAATCTTTATCTTATTCTTTTTATCGAAAAACCTAAAAAAACCTTATTGAAAAAGCGCGCGAGATATCTTATTTTAAACATTTACATCAGTTAAAGGTTCAACCTGTTAAGTTGCATGACTGTAAAGACACCTAATCACAAAATCACCGCATAATCCTATTGAATAATTTAGTTCAATTTCAGCGAGTTTTGCTTTTTAATTGTTTAGGGAATTTAGACACTATGCGGTTTCAAATTACGAGTGTTTGATTAAGGTTTGAATTATTCAATGTTATTTCTAATGTCATAGTCTTCTGTTGTCATGTCGGATGTTTATATCTATCGTAAAAATCGTATGCTATTATTGAACCTGATGGGAGGGAATCTAGATGCGTACCTTATCAGCGCGCAGTAGATTTCTTATTTCCAACCACAAAACTTGGTATCCTTTAATTTTTCTTCTAATATTTGTCTGAAGCTCACAAACCTCACACGCTTGGAGCATCGTTGAAAGCTCTATTTAGCACTCGTTTACCTGCGGTAAAAGAAATGAAACTCCGTAATGCCATATTTCTAGGCACTTGCGTTTACGGCACTATCAAACCACCATTAAAAGCAGGTAGGCGAAATCATGGGCCCATATGTGTTAAAATTTTACTACCTATAATATTTCCTGTTGAGATTTTATGACAATGCCGTCGTTAAACCAGTGTTACCAATTTCGGGAACAATTATTAATGCCTACTCCATTAGTGCTTCGAAATTATTGAACAGGGGCGAGAGTCCTTATAATTTTTTTAGTGTGTGCAGTTCTGTTATCATACCCGCGCCTTTGAATACCCAATGGAGTAGACAAAGACTATCGATTGCCATTTTGCATGATACTATCTTCGTGGTCGTCCTGTTCCAATGTTACCTTCCAAGTTGTCTCTATATATTTCTTTCGCCATTTTTGCTTTCGTTTATCCCTCCATGTGTCCAAAATACCTCAACATACCTTTATCTATTTTTGTCACTACGTCCACTTTCAAACCAAGTTTTGTAAAGAGCTTCTGAAACCAAAATAGTTTCTGCTTCTGAAACGAAAGTGCTTCTGAACCGAAAGCTCCGACTAATAAGGAAAAATCCAAGAAATGACCACCTGAAAGAAGACGAACCTCCGGACATAGTTCAACCTGAGCACAAGATTCTTGTACCGTGCAGCTGTGTCTAAAATAAAGATAGCCTTAATGATAGCCAACTTCCAGAAGGAGATGGCACTTCAAGAAGAAGAAGAATAGTAGTTGCTTGCGAATAAATATTTCACTTCATTTCAGTACATGCCCTAAATTACTTATAGTTCGAGCTCGTATATCATCCTTCTCTTGACCAGTTACTTAAGATATTTATAAGTTACCAAATCTGACATTATATTTATATATAGTATTATTATTATTAGGGTGGCTTCATTCAGGACCTATGCAGTCATTGACTGATTTATCGTGATCACCACTAATTCAGTCAATTCAGAGCCAATGCCGACAGCATTCAAGAATCGAAGAACATTCTTGGTATCGACAGTTTTTATGTCCTGTGGTTGTGGCCTGTGCCTTTGCAGTATGGAACTTCGTACGCCAATCAAACGGCAGCATCGGCTGAGAAGATGCACACGAGTTTCATCCGCCTCGTATCAGATTCTACACTCTCTGTTTCTGCCCAATATTTGACATGTGTTTGTTCAAGCTACAGTACCCTGTTAAGACTCTAGTGAGCATTGTTGCCATTCCTGTCTACAGTGTTTGGCACTGTAGGCAGCTATTAGGGCTTTTGAATGTTCAAGACCCTTGCTCTGTAGCCACACTTCACGTGAGTGGTTTGTGGCCTCATTCAGCAGAGTGAGCTTAGCCCGCTGTATGCTGTATCCCTATAAAGGGTGCGGGTCCAATAAAGTTTTCCCTAGCACCAGCCTTTGCTAGTTCATCCGCTGACACCATAACAGCGCAAAACCACCTTATTCCTTTCCCTGAGAGTATTCAGTATAGTTACACAGTTCTTTAACATTCTGGATGTTTGGGTGACATTCTCAAGCAGTACTACGTTACGTGTCATATCTAGTTTATACGTTACATAATTATGTGTATGTCCATGGTACCAGCGACACAGGATTTCCATAGTGCGGGGCTAGGAGTAGCTGCGTTATTCATAAATTTATTAACAATGGACATAATTCTGCAATAGATTTCTCATAGATGGCGCTACGACTAAAAAGTCGTTGAAAGACCAAGTACAAAGACACGACGCAAGCACATAGAGAAATTCGTGAGGTCCGTTGGTTCGTTCCGTGGTTTAGTTGGTATAGCGTCTGGCACGGTATGCAAGAAGACGTCGGTTCGAATCCGACCGGATCGAAGGAATTTTTTCTGTCTGTTTTTTCTGAGTGTTCCATCTTTGTATTAATAATTATAACAAACTAGTGGAGTAATTTCACAAAAAATAATTGAATATCAATTCAATAAAAATTTAATTAATGGACATACAGTTCATTGTGATATGTTCGATTTCGTTACCAGAATTGATTTCCATACTATACCACGGCAATGTACCTACATAAATTGAATCTATGAATTGAGTCTAGACGTTTGATTAATTTTGAAAAGCGAACATTCTCAGTTGATCGCTTTTATTTTGTTTTTAATATTACTCATGAAAGAACGATATTAACACGACGTTGATGTTTTGGAGAAAGGGCGTAAGTGCCATTCGAAATACTTTTCTGTACAGTATGTTTAGGTTTTTATGACTGTTTTAAAATATTTACGTCCTATGTAGTTTATTGCCTATCACGATGTTTTACTGCCATGACATTCAGTTTTTTTTTTCATGTTACTCCACTAGTTTCTTATAATTATTAATATAAATATCGAACACAGAGAAAAATTCATACCAGGCCTGGTAAGCTGAAGACGCTCTGGTTCGAATTTAGCCAGATCGAATTAATTTTTGTCTGTGTTATATCTTTGTGTTAATAATTATTTACGTCCTGTTTTAAATTAAATTTTAAAACGTAAACATAATTGTAACCAAAAATGAATTTAAAACAGGATGTAAATATTTTAAAACAGTTATTAAATAAAAAAAATAAAAATTTTTCGAAACGTCGCTTACGTCCTATCTACAAGTCATAGACGATTTGTTCAGATTACAGCTCATGAGTGAATATGCTGAACTGAAAACAAGTTATTCTGAAAATTGCGTAATGCTATTTGCGGAGGTTAGGAGAGGGAGGAAACGTGACATGACTATAATACAATAGCCACAGAAAAAAATTACATTAGCTGGTAGTAGAAAGATAAACCAATTATTGTATTCTCTTCAATCGACTTACCTTTCATCTAAAACTGGCTTTCTTGTATAAAAATATTTTCCGAACACGAAGTGAAACGCGGTTCACAGACTCTTTACGTGTTGCCATTTCTGAGAAAAATGTTTTAATGTAAATATGCTTCACGGTCTGGTAAACAAAATGTAAAATACTCTTGATTTTTTGAAAATCCAATTCGAGAAATAACAAAGTGAATTTAGTGTTGTCGAAAATCCCTTTAGAATAAAGACGGGATCTTTGACTATATTTTCGACAGTGTTGATATACATAAAAAGTGTCATAAAGATGAGAAAATAAATAATGTTCCGAGGACGCCGTAAAAGAAATTTCTTTTTATTATATACGCTTGACTGGAGATGATTCAATATGCTAAGTAATATACGTCTGTATGCGTATTAGGTACTAAAATAGCATCAACTCTAAATTATGTAAGGGAATAAACAACCACTCGCTAAAAGAGACAGACAGGTGAAAATAGGCCACTGGCCTTTGTCCACAGAGGCAGGCGCTGAATGTGTTTAGCTGTACTTAGTTTTATTAAATATTATTATGTTAATTAAATTTTTTTTGAATTGATATTCAATTATTTTTTGTGAAATTACTCCACTAGTTTGTTATAATTATTAATACAAAGATCGAACACTCAGAAAAAACACTCAGAAAAAATTCCTTCGATCCGGTCGGATTCGAACCGACGTCTTCTTGCATACCGTGCCAGACGCTATACCAACTAAGCCACGGAACGAACCAACGGACCTCACGAATTTCTCTATGTGCTTGCGTCGTGTCTTTGTAATTGGTCTTTCAACGACTTTTTAGTCGTAGCGTATTATTATTATATTTTTTTGTGAAAATACTCCATTAGTTTGGTGTTATTGTTGATATCAAGACGGTACATACAAAGTATAATTTCATGATTTGGGATTCTCATGAAAAAGAAAAATACTGTTACGATTGAATGAAACAATGCAACGAAAATTTGCTCGCTGTATTTATATTTAAAAATCTTTATGGATACTCCTCTCTCTTGTTTCCCTCATTGTTTGTGTCGGGAATGGTCGTTGTAAGTACATTAAAGTTTAGATGAAAGATAGCACTGTTACTTCGAATCTTTAATATCAAGTACCGGGACGAACAAGTCGTGCGCCTGAAGGTAAGCTATACGCCTGTCCATAACAGTTGCAGTGCCACTCAGAGGTTTAAATCGCAAAGATCTGAAGAGCACTGCGCCTGTCACCCTGAGACATAAGTAGACAAGTCCCATGCGCCTGTGATTTCACCAGCACCCTTACCTTTCAAAACCGGAACACAGTAACGCCGGTAATTACTACTTGGCGGGAGAAATAGATAAAGTGGCAGTAGTTCCCTGGACGAATTCTTGCATTTCTTTTAATGTCATCAATTGTGATCAAATTGACAATCCGGAAGAGTTAGCACGTTGCACGTCATATGTGCCCGACTAACCATTGTCCTTGCGATAGCAACACAGAACAATAAATACAGTAGAAATGCTTAAGTTCGCGCGGTACGTGTGCCAACACTTCGCGGAGTTCCGCAAACTTGAGGTCAGTCCGCCATTTTCGCTCTGTAGGTTATGGTCGTATCAAATAATAGGGGTTAAAGTATGAAATTGCCGATTTGTACTGAAAATATAAATTGTTTATTTTTTAAATTTTCACAAACACCGGGTGTCTATAAAGTGAACTGCAGTTGTGGGAGCTCGTATATCGGTCAGACTAAACGAACAATTGTCGATCGTATGAAGGAACACATCCGAGCAGTAAAAAACAATGATGCACAGAAGTCGGCTATAGCACAACATCTCACACAGACTGACACTAACCACTGGATCGAGTTGCATAGCCCCCAGGTACTCTCGACAGAACGTCACTACATACCACGGTTGGTACCAGAAGCCATCGAGATCACGAAGTACAAAACATTTAACCGTGATGATGGTTTTAAACTGTCCAGTGCATGGAATCCGGTCCTTAGTGCGTGCAGTAATAAAAACAAAAACACCTCGAGTTCAGTTTCGCGTGTGGATACAGTAAGTGTGGTTTGTGTGAAAAAAGTGAGTGACAATGGTAACGCCACAACAAATCGCGATGAAGGTAGTCGTCGACAGCGCAAGAGGGTAGACAGATATGTCTGCCCATAAAGCTGTCATCTGCCGCCGTCCAGTCAACCCGTGACCATGGAGCGTGCAACCGTTCCGAAATATCGGGAAAATAAAAAGAAGTTATACCGTGGTAAGAAACCTGTTACTAGTGATAATCATTTAGAAAACTTCTTGTCACGTAGATAATTGTCCAAATCACGAAAAAAAT
>NW_020653424.1:852137-874157 GCF_003589595.1 Hyposmocoma kahamanoa
AGAACCTATTGCAATAAAACGGCAATTTCATACTTTAACCCCTAATACCTTATTTTGCTCCAAAGAGCGCAAAAATTGTAGTTGAACTTGTAATATTATCTATGATGGTGTTCTGTGTCATGTTTAAGTCTTATATTATTTAACTGTAATAAATTTTCAATTTTTCTGTTTATCATAATCATTTTTTTATTACAAGAAATGAAAGTAAACCTTAGAAAGCTGCAATATGGTCGCTTCTTTTTTGGAGAATTAAGTAATATCTCGACTTTATCGTCATTCAGTTATTAACCGCAGTACATTGAAATTACAATATGAAACAAAAACGTCGTAACTTGGTAACGTTTTTAAATTTGAAACTACGGCCAATAATCAGTAAGATTTCATAGTGCTTAAAATTACGAACGTGTGAGTTTTGGCGAAACGATTGTGATAGTAATCGAGGCTTTAGCCACTTCCATGTTTATTTCTTCCGTGGACAGCTGCAGCAGTGTCTGCGATTGACATAACTCTGCCCATAAGGCATTATCGTTGGCCGATGCCCTGATTGCTCATCACCGAGATATACATTTATTTGATAGCAATGGAAACCAAATGAAGTTTTATAGAGAAGTCTCTGTTTGCATTAATCGATTAATCATGTAAAATTTTTTTGTATTTTTAATTCTCTTTTTTAATATTTTTAATCTATTTACGTTTTGGGAAACTGTAAGAGTATAGGGTTATGTAAAATTAATAAATAAATTTAAGAAATCCTTCGATCTTCAGGATTCGAACCAGCAACTGTTTGACAGACCGGGGCAACCGCTTGCAATCAACAGACCTTACTAATTTCTCTGTGTTTATTGCGTTTATGTTTTCTTTCGGGCTTTTTTGGTAGCGCCATCTGTTAGAAACCGATGATAGTTTCTTCTACTATTTAGCTTTTAACAAAGACAAACGCTGAATTCTGCCTTCTTTATAACAAATACAGGAAATTGCATTTGTTGTTTGATTTTGATACATTTACTCGTGATGCAAATGCATACTGCTAAACTTACGAAGTTTATGGTCATTGATTTCACAAGTCTAAATTAAAATAACATTTTCTGTCCTTTTCTTTCTTATAATGAAATATTCTTCTTTTATCGTTTTGTGTCCAATGCAAAATTTATGTGCAGACATTCTAGGATAAAAATATTCTCACTGGTTAGCAAAACCACATCGACTAAGAAAATATAGCAAGGAAAATGTAATAAACAATTTTTATACCTCGTTAGGGCAAGTTTTTACATGAAGCCCGAGTTAGCGTGCAACTTGGGCGCTGAATATGAATAACTCTGAACCAGAAAGTACGCGTCGTCTGACGTTTAGGTACCTATAGCATCATTATATTCATGTTTGTATGGGGCGTGAAAGGAGTCTCCCCACACGACATACCACTCATTTCCTGAACGTCTGGTCCTGGGCAATAATCGGCGAGTACCTTACGCCGATTTCCAAATCCTTTCACCACGTAAGCATTATAGTGTATGCCATCCATACGAGAAGAAAAAGATTTTTACATTATACGATTGTTTTTGTTTGAAAAGCTGTAAAAGTCTAGATGTGATTTTATTCAAAATTTTCTCGTTGCTTCTCGTCGTCTCGATCGTTTTTGCATAGGTGTACCTTACGCAAGATATCCTGTTAAGATTGAAAATAAATTGAAGTCTTAGTTCAGTGTGTTGAAAGTACATTTTTTTATTTTATATCGAGACTGATCGGTAACTATGTGAATACTATAAGGTGATAAAACTATAAAGAAAATGAACGAATGTTATGTAAAAAACTTCACGGCACGTGTGAAGTTAATACACGGTTCCGCAAGCTTGCGGTCCGAGGCGCGAGAGGTGATTAAAATTGTGCGCGATTCGACTGCGGTACTTAAGGCGAAGTATTTCAACGCGAGCCTAGATTTTAGGAGGTGAGGTGTGGGGGTTCATCTCTCGCGTACCGCAATACACGTGGTGTAAAATTATACACGTAAATAAGACCAGGCGAAGAAAACTGACGGGGCAGCAGGCGACGCGTCGTGACATTTAACCTGCTGGGCAATTTACAAATTTTGAGATAAATGTGAATTTAATAACTAACAGGGCTTCAGTTGAAAACCAAAATTTACCAGGTTATCTGTAGTAATTAAAGAGGAATATCTCCATACAAAAATGGTATACAAAGTTGATATTTTATACTTAAAAATAATTGGTTTTTAGACTTTTGTTTTAGCCTGTTTTGAGTATTTTATATGATGAGATAAAGTACATTTTCTCGTGTTACAAATTAGCACATTCTTTAGACAATATCCTTAGGTGTATTGTATATTTTTTGTTAAGTCCGTCATTTAATAGTAAATACCTAAACTATTTGTTCTGGCAAAACAGTTTTTCCCGCTTCTCGTCTCGGTCTCGGTCCTTCTCGGCCTTAAATATAGCGTTACAGTTTTTTTTATCCGATCACGCGATGCGCTCCTCCTACCGCAAAATGGCGGCTATTTGGTTTCGCAAATTAGAAAAGGATTCAGTTTATATAAATAAAAATTATTATTCTCCATTGCTAAATAAATACCCTCCGTACTGCCAACAAAAACATCTCAAATAAAATGCTGTAATACACCGCAAATCCTGCACTTAAAAAGCACTTATGAAATTTTTGGTGTACTTGGATAAATATTATAATATCCCGTTTGAGTGGTTCTAACGTTTACCATGAAATTACTCCTTAAAGTATAGTTTATAAACATTTATATTCAGGGTAAACTTAAAAAACACTACTTACGGTATGTTTTCAATAAATAAACACCGAAATCACCAGCCCAAACAATAACACACACGATTGTCGTGACGTGTTTTTGAAGTTGTTTATTGTTTTTAAATTACAGACCCAGGCATTAAAAAGTTTATGGTTTGCTAGAGCAGTTACCGAAATAGCAATTAATATTAGTTCTTCTATCTGTTATAACTTCGATATCCGATAAATCGGTATAAAATTATCACCGGCACCTCTAGGTGTGGTATGCGTCTACGGCTGTATGTATCGCGTGAGTGGTTAAAAGTTCTCTATTAGAGTATTTTGACTTTTTATTCTTATTAATAGAGACACGAACTATCACCGTGTTTAAAACTTTTATTAAATTATTTTATTAAATAATACATATTAATCCATTTGTGCACGCTCAGATGATATGATAGTACATTGCTTTACTATGATGTCATCTGAGCGTGCACAAAGGATATAATAACACACTTACATATAGTATAGTATAGGCAGAGACTATAGCCTTCCACTCGCTACGTACCTGGCACACCTTTCTCGCTCCATAAAACAGTAATAAAATACATTTTATGCCTAGTTCAGGTGACATGGTTTCAATGTGTTTGTATGCCTAATGTCCGGCCGAATACGATGACTATACTGATTTTGCTACTGTCAAATACTTTGTGTTTCCACAAGAAATAAATTACGAATTTATACCATCACTTCCAGGTAAATAGATTATTCCTATATGACATCTTAATGAGAAAAATGAGTAAAAATATTAAACTCTATCGTCGTCATATTTATTGAATATCGCATGATGTTTTTAATAACATAACATGCGTAATATCGAGTTTTTAGATTTTCGCGATTGTTACACATAGGAAATGAACCCACTTTTTCGGATTTAGACAACTTCAAACAAACCAACATTTCGGGCCTTTTACAGGTCTCCAACATTTTAGGCCTTTTACAGGTCTCGTGGTCACTGCTGATATTCACATAATTATATGACCTGTTCAGGGCCCGAAACGTCGGTTTGTTTGAAAAAACAAACATACGCGATTTAAATCCGGAAAAATAGTTTCTTTTCCTATGTGTAACAACCGCGAAAACCTAAGAACTAAGTAAATAACATGTTGTTTATATGTGAATAGTAATATTTTTAGTTTCTGTTTACTAAAATCACAATAACCTAATGTTTGTGTTACTTGTAGAGAATTGTAATTAGCACTTTTAGATGATATATTTATTGAAAAAAAAAAAAAAACTCCTAAATAATAAGTACGTACAAAATACACTCTACCTCAGTTCAGGGGCAAAAACTTCGCTATTTCACAGTCATTTGGTGCAAGCAGTTTGTTGTTCCACACACACTTTCTAGCGTTCAAAGTGCATCCGCCACCTGTCATCCACCATCTCGGTTCACTGTTGGCAAGAGTAGCGCTCGCAACTGCGATATTGGCGAGACACGTGCATAACTTCATTACTAAACATCGCCACGAGTTGCTAACAACTTTGTTGCTACGCTCTTAGCTCTAACACTATGAACACCTTTAAGATGGTTTTGGTAACAATTCATCACGTTTACTTTTTTCTTTTTACTTAATATCAAGTGACGGGATGAATGATGAAGTCGTGAGCCTGATGGTAAGCTACACGCCTGTCCATAATAGTGCCACTCAGAGCTTTAAATATTAAAGATCTGAGGGGCACTGCCACTGCGCCCGTCATCCTGAGACATAAGTTGACAAGTCCCATGTGGTGTATATCATATGTAAGTAGTTAATAAAACGTAAGTGAATATATTTTCGCGGCCCCCCTCGTCCTGGAAAATAACTCGTCCTGTAGAATAACTCGTCCTGGAGAATAACTCGTCCTGGAGAATAATTCGTCCTGGAGAATAACTCGTCCTGGAGAATAACTCGTCCTGGAGAATAAACAGTTAGTCTCGTATGTATGTATTTCAATTACTGTCCTCCTTGACAATATTTCGATACAAACCACCATGTACCTGCAATTCATTCACCAGCACCCTTACCCTTCAAAACCGGTAATGCTGACATTACAGCTTGACGGCAGAAATAGGTAAGGTGGCAGTACTTCCCTGGATGAACTCTTTCATAAGGAGAGACTTTCAGCGAGAGACATCCAGTCCAGTAGCCTAGATCTCGTAATCTTCATTAGGCCATTTGTCCACCTAGCTAGTGGGCTGCCTATGCTATCCGGTATGCGGTCGCCACTGGAAAACTCTTCGGTCTCATTGACTGTAGATTCGACTGTTAATCAATTCTTTGGTCTATGTTGGTTACTCTGTTTCTTTAGCGGTGTTCCTCATATCTGATTCCATCTCGCAGAGAAACTCCGAGCATCTTTTCCGTTGTCCTATAGATGTCCTCGAGTCTTCTCTTTTAATTGTGAGCGATATACAATGCAACCAACTAATAAATGGTGAAGATCATGATAGGATAGTAAAAACTCAACAGTCTTTTACAGTGCATCTGCCACACTTTTTTATGTAAAGTAGGAGGCAAACGATCGGACGACCCACTTGATGACTACCTAGTCATCGTCGCCAATGGACATTTGCAACATCAGATGAGCTGCCTATGTATTGCCAGCCTTTGAGAGCCTTTTTTTTGAAGAACCCCATATCATAGCGCAAAGGAAATACTTCAGGAGGAATATCATTCCTAGTTTTGCAGGAAGGAACGGACGAGATGCCCACGTGGTCTTACAACGCCAGGCATCTAAGACGTAGGGATGGACTCTACTCCTTTGGCGGTAGATGCGATGTTGAAAAGTGAGACGGTGGCACCAGCTCCAAAAGTTCCTCAGAGCATACCCCATTGTAAAAATGGTAAAACACATATAGAGACCCAACGTCTCTCAGTAGGCTAAGAGGCGTGTACGAGTGCGGCGCTGCGGATGACACCGCGCAGCACACCCTAGAGGTATGTAGCCGGTGGGATGAGCAGCGCCGCACTCTGACGGGGACTATAGTGCAGGACCTCTCGTTGCCGAGCGTGGTTGCCGCCATGCTCGATAGCGAGGAGTCCTGAGAGGCGGTGGCCTCCTTTTGCACAGAGGTTATGTCGCAAAAGGAGGCCGCGGAGCGGGTGCGCGAGGACGCGGCGGACGCACACCCGCTCCGGCGCAGACGTACGGGGAGAAGGCGAAGGCAGTTCGCTGCTCGCCTGATCCCCTAGTGAGACCAGCGGGCTCTGGACAGGGACTCCGGAACCTGCATTGCACGGCCTCACTCGTCTGGGGGGCGGGTCGGAGGACAACCGACTCGCCCCTCCGTTGGCGCAGGAGCCCTGGCGTAAGCTAGGGCGGCCGGGCGGCGTCGTGGTGAATGTTCACTGATCCCACGGCGCCGACTCAACCGGCGAGAGGGAAACCCGGGGGGGTTTTAGTGGGGTAGGCCTTCCAGTGTGGAGGGAGAGTCCCCACATAACCCCTGAGTCTCCCTGGGCTCAGGGGTATCCATAAAGATTGCCCCCCGTCAAAAAAAAAAAGGCTAAGACGCGTGTGGAAGATACCTACCTAATAACCTATTTTTACATACTTAACATTATGTACTATTACTTTTGTTATTTTAGTCACATCTAGCATTTAAGTTAGTTCGTAAGCCTATTAAATATTAATAATTAAAATGACAACAACTACTTTATATGTCCCATTGCTGGACACGGGTTCCCTTTAGAAAACGATTTCACGCCAATCAAACTGTGGATTGGGCACTTCGCACGTTTCCAATGGCTGGTAATCTTTTTTGACATGCAGGTTTCGTCACGATGCTTCCCATCACTATTTCATTCATAAATGTTTATAACTTAGAATTTATAGTCATAGGAATATGCTGCCACAGGGATTCTAACCGTCGAACTGCCAATTGCGAAGCAAGCACCATTCTCCCACTGGGTAACCACCGCTGAATAAGTAATTATATTACCTATTATTATTAAGTCCCGAGACCGCGCTGGCAGCACATTTGCATTAATAAGGATACTTTGTTAACCATTTTTAGTCACGTTTGACTGTTTACCGTCTTATACATAGTAAATAAAATGGTTTAACGTAATTAGAGATTTTTGTTATTGCTTGTCTTTAATAATATAAGTTGTTAGCACAAGCCCTTGTCTGTAAACCTTTGTTCAGAGATCTTGGTTTATTATCCCTACCTGTCTTATACATTTTTTAAGCCAGCGTTTTTGTAAAAAAAACAATATACATTTTGTTGTAAACCCTAGAAATTATGTAAATCGTGATTGACTACGTTTTTTTAACCATTTCGGACTAAAAATATAATCGAAACTGTTTATGCATTGTAATATGCTGGTTTCCCGTGTTCCGTGATTTCAAACGCGTCGATTTGAACGGGCGTGCTCGCGTCACGGGCGAGTCTTGGCGGCCTCGGGAAGACGCATGGTGCGGCGGGTATTCGGGTATGGTGTCGAGAGAGAATCGCGGGCGGTGGGAAGCCGCTTTTAGACTTAATAATAGAATGGCGAATGACATTAAAAACCAGTCAATTAACACATTTAAATCGAGACTGTACGGACGGTTGAAGAATAAAGTTTATTACAGAGCTAATGAATTTTTGCAATTATAATTATTATCTCAATTAATTTACCTATAACATTAATTTTATTTTAATCATGTGACAACCAATTTTTGCAAACCTATCTTCATTTTCTGGTGAAACATGTACCAACTTTGCTATTGTTATCTTGTGCACCATGTTTTTTGCAAATTTCATTTGATTTGCAGAAGCAACAATTTGAGCTCAATGCGGCGGAAATAAAGTTATAATAAGTATGGCACCGCTTTTGCTACGTCACGTTCTCGCTCGACATCTCCTGTGCAAATTGAGCTTGAAAAGTTTTCTTCACTGCACTTGCAAAGCTCAGCTTCTTGTTGCAGTCTAAAACTCAACTCGCGTAGTTTGATTACGACGCCCGTGTATTACTGAGTCTTACTTGCGACATCATCCTGTACTTAATTGTAGTATATTATGTCGATGTGATTAGATTATCTGACGTACGTTAGAATCCAATGCACTGATTATTTAAAAGACGATACGGTTTTGCTTGGGTTGAGAGGCAGGGAGCTTTATTTCAGAATTAATTTTTTTTACAAACAAATTAAGGTCATTTGTAAAATGTATATCATAAATATGCATATTCTACATGGGGCGCACCATAACTTTCCAGAATGAATAAGAAAAACTACAATAAATGGTCAGATATGAATTTATTGTTTCTCAAAATATTCTCCGTTAGCGTTAATGCACTTTTTCATACGAATGAATCAATTCTGAAAACATTTATGCCACTCCTCCGTGACAATCTCTGAAACATATTTTTCATACTCTTCGACAGCCTCTTCAGGTGATTAAAATCGTTGACCACGTAACTGGTTCTTAATTTATGGAAATAAATAAAAGTCACAAGGTGCCAGGTTGGGACTGTACGCGGGGTGGCTCATAAGGTCAATGTTGTTCACTTTCAAAAATTCATTTGTCTATCTGGCCGTGTGAGAACTGGCATTATCGTGGTGCAAGATGATACGGCATTTACGGAGTTTGTCAACAACTTTCGGCAAACAAATGGTCGTGTTGCAATCACTATTCACGGTACAACGATTATCCAAAGCAACAGTAGCCACGTGTCCAGTTTTATTAAAAAAAGAAGCAATCATCGGCTTACAGGTACTTTGCACGCGCGCCACTTCAGTCGGTTTCGGCTCATCTCAAAAGATCCATACGCTCGATTGAAGCTTTGTTTTGGGATCGTAACTATAAATCCATGTTTCGTTACCTGTTACTATGTCCCAAACCAAATTTGACGCCTATTCGTTGAATCTGGTAAGCATGGCATTGCACCAAGTGACGCGATTCGTTTTTTGAGCCTCAATCAAATTGTGTGTGATCCCTCGAGAGCACAGCTTTTTCACTCCCAAATATTTGTGTAGTATTGATTGTATTTGACTCATGCCGTATGATGCCGCACAGAATCGATGTTTTTGTTGTTCACAGCAGTGGACGGGCGACCATCACGAAATTCGTCACTGAGATTCACACGACCGTGTTTGAATTCCGCAAACCAGCTATAAATAGTCGTCTTGCGAGGTGCTTCATCGCCAAAAGCAGTTTGTAGCCGAGGGAAGCTCCGCTGAGCTGTTAAATTACACTTAAAGTCGTAGAAAATCATTCTACCAAAATTTTTACGAGTTAAATCCATGATGATGTAGACAACCAATTTCTAAAATGACGCCACAATGTAAAAACAAGTGACAGTCAGATGAAATAAACTGTATTTTACAGCCAAAGAGTTCCATTTTCAAATGTTGTAATTACTTTTTTTTGTAACTGATAGTGCGCCCTATGTACTAAAAAAATTATAGGTAATGTAAAGTACCTATTGAAAACCGCTGTTTTCTTGTAAAATTTCCAGGTAAATTTGAGATTTTTCCATCGTGTTTTCACACCGTGTAGTAATCAGTGTATATATTTTTTCCAAAGTGATTATTTCAATACTTTCACTGTTATGCCAAATCTACTAAAGCCATTTGAGGTTGTATAGACTGTTAATAGTTACCCCAAGGTAACAGAGAGAATAAATAAATGTAATTAATGAAATTATTATTTATTGCATGCTGAAACTTACAATAACAACGTAAAAAGTAATTAACGTAATAAGCTATGTAACAGAAGCTTTTATTGCTGTGTAGTGATTTTATCCAGTCAGTCTCAGGATACACATTTAAGTGTTGGGGCGGGGATTCTATTTTCATTTATTCATTGTGCCATGAGGATCGACAACGATGTTACATTATATTTAAAAATGTAAAAGGTTTATATTCATATATTAAAAGTGTCTTTATTTAATGCCACGTAAATATTCAAATTAAATTATAAAGGCTTAAACATGAAAGTCGAAATCATCATCTACCCAGAAGACTGTTTAAAACCGCTCTACGATGCTTATAATCTAAACTTTTTCCAGCATTTCTAATTATAGGCTTTAATACGTTTCAGTAGCACATTTCACCTGACTGATGACAAAATTTGCAATCCACCGTTCCAACTATACAAAATTGTCCTAAATTTGTAACACCAAATTGTAATAGTTGTTACAATGCCTTGTCATCCAATTTCAAATTGGCATACCGTAGTTTCACTTCGCAACACCCTCGACTCAATTGCGGAGCGTTGATTACCGCAGTGTATGCACTGCATGCGCTGAATTGGAAGCTGCTGTTAACTATTCCATTCTCAGAACAAACGTATATGTTTCAAACGCTCGAATATTTCGGTTATACGGTGCAGCGAAGTACAGTAAGTTAGTGAACTTAAATTGCCAAATTTAATATTGTATTGGTTTCAATTTCAGTCAGTACCAATCTAACAATGGCGTTAAATTTCATAATGTTGCAAACATATTCGTAGCAAAACAGTGACGTTAACTAACGGCTGTAATTATTACGGAAGAAAAATATCAATGGAAGTGTTTTGGTCGTAGTTTGTAATTTTGTATTGAAATTTCAATCAATGTGCTGCCATCTAGCGGTCAATAGCTGAACGGTGACGAATTCGACATATTTACTTAGTTCTCCAAAAAAGAAGCAACCATATGGCAGCGGTATAAAGGCTCCGGAGCGTTGACTGCCTCAGTGGCCGAACGGTTACCATGCCGGACTGCCACGCAGAGGTCCCAGGTTCGATTCCCGGGCCGGGAGAAATATTTATATGGCCTACATTTATTTCTCTCGTGAGTTTGGATGTAATTTGTGGTTGTCTATGTGTGTGTCCATAGCACCCGCGACACAGGGTTTCCCTAGTGCGGGGCTATGTTGAGTGTGTGCGTTATTATAATTATTATTATTTACTTCGGAGTACTCGTTATGTAATCACTCTTTGAATAAAGAGATAGACCGACACATGCATGTAAGTTAGACGTGCAACTTATGGTACGTGTCAGTTAATCTTCATGTCCGCTTTCAAGTACATAGACTGCGACCTCCAGTTCCAAGATTCTTCTAAAAATGTTAGTGTCGAGTAATTTTGGTATTCGTAATTATGAACTAATTATATACCTTTAAATTCTCAGTATCAAAAGTAACGCAGTTTATATACATTCGAATTTCAAGCCAAGTATAACTACATCTCCGGGACGCATTAACCGTATAAAGTCAAGTGCTCAGATTTAATCTCAAAGGCGTCGACGCAACAATACATTTAACATGTGCAATTTACCTGCAGGAAACGTTCCCCCGGATTTATCGTCGCGTTTGTCATGCGAGGCCAACGTGAATGTTTGTTTCATTAAAACTTGCATCAACTTTAGATTGGGCATCACTTTCAACTTTCAATAGGAAGCCAGATGAGCTTGAAATCTGGATTTAGTTCCAGTATCTAATTCCAACACTTCCTGAGTTAGGTGTTCCGGTACGTTAGCCTAATTGCAGTATTTTTGCGATCACGAGTTTCTCTTCCAGATTTTAACGGAGTTGTACTGACAATTATTATTTTTAAATTTGAAACATTTCTCTTTAGAACCTATTATTGATGTTTGAAAATGATTTCGAAAATTGTAATATAATTGCAAACAACTAAAGGGACAAAGTGATGTTCTTAAACAGAAGAAGCTAAAACATATGACTTGCAAACAAGTTTAGTTCACGAGATTAATATAACTGTACGAAGGGTATTTAAGTGTAGTCAACGTCAACAGATTACAGGTCACTAGCAGCGAGGTAGTTTGTCGGCTGTAGCAGTTTCGGTGTCCACAAATAACCTGTTTTGTCGGGTGAACAATATCAAGTCACATTCATCTCTTACGGCGGCCATTATTCATTGCCTGCACCCGGCCTAACTAAGACCTCGTTTACATTTGGGACAGTGACGAATTTATGTATGGTTATATGTGTAGTATATGTTACGCTTAAAGGCAGAATAATATGGTGAAGTATTGTGTTGGAAGGATTAGCCAGTCTAGTCCTGCAATAAAATAGCAACAAGACGGTAAATACAAGATGAAGAAAAACAGAATGCGGATCAGTGTGATAAAAGAGGGTTGGAATGTGAAATATTATGTAGTAACTAGAATTATAAAAAGCAATGTTTCGATGGTTTGGTCATGTAAAAGGATGCACTTTAGTAGATTGACTGTGCAAATTTATAATGTAATGTGGATGGAAATGTGAAGAGACCTAGACCTTGACATACATCTCCATAAGATAGGGATGACCTTGAAAAAAGCGATGTTAAGAGCATGAAGAGACAGATGCGAGTGGAGAAAGTGAAATAGATTTGTCAAGAGCGTAGCGAGTGGAGGTTTTTGATCTCTACCTATGGCGTGGTGGAGTATATGTAAAACAGAATATAGCTATTTAAATTAAGCGAATCTCGACAACCGTGGAACATGCCAATCTTAAAAAGACGTCTATTTTCGGAAAACACTTGTACTGTGTAGCAAATTACAATCAAAGGTTGACAATTGCTGATTCTGTTTGTAATATTTTAGTCAGTAACAATTATAGTAGAAAATACTCGACGATGGCGCAATAAACCAGTATGTGTAAAAAATTTAAAAGAACAATCTGAAATTCACTATTTTGGATGCCTCAATGGTAATGTATTCTATAAAGTAATAACAGCGTAGTGGTGAACTTTTGCTTCTTCTTCTTAGCGTGTCGACTCTAACGTTTATATTTGTAAGGACCAGTACTCAGCGACTGACACAGCATTATCAGTGGCGTTGTACAGGTCCTCGCCTGTGCAGGTGTAGGGGCACGCAGGACAAGACAAAAGATGTACCATAGTCTGGGGAGAGATACCACAAATATATGCGCTCTCAGAGCTATAACCCCACCTGTGCATGCTTTCCTTGCTTCGGCCGACTTGCGACCACAGTCCATATAAAGACTTCCAAGTGTGCCATGGTAGATTATGCCCAGGAGGGAGGTGCTCCGATAGCGGAATGAGTGGTGCCGTGGGGTATCTCTCCTTCCAGAGATTTATACGAACTTGATTAGTCTCCCCATCTAGAGAGTATTCTCTTCTTTAGTGAAGCTATGCAGACTCTTTAGCCTCTGGATTACCGGCACGTGATAGTGTAAGGGGTGCCGCGGATCAGTCTCTTTTTTTAAGTGCTCCAGGGAGCTTCCGGAGGGGCAACACCAACCAGCGGATACAGTATACCAACAGAGGTTGGTTTCAAACCGCCCGTAATGATTCTCAAGGTCTTATGACCATCAAAGTGTTGGGTTTGTGGAACCGGAATGGAACACCAGGCGGCTTGTACATCGATGTAATGACGCAATTTGAGACGTCTATAGTAATTTGTTCCACCGCCTCTGCAGAGTAACAGTAGCTAGACACTGCTTTGACGTTGGGACCAATAAACACAGCGCTGCCGTGTTTTGGATGGGGAATTTCGGCCACTAGAGTAAAACCAGTAATATAGGGTCTCATTTGGTTAGGGCCACAATGCGTTTCTTGAACGCATATGACATCGACTCGATTTTTGCGGCATGTTTTCGAAAGGATTACAGATTCGTCGTCCGAAAATCCTTATATATTAATGAAAATAACGTTTAAAGCTGGTTCTGAGAGCGCAGATTTTTGTCCCTCATGAGGTCTGAGCCTTGACAAAGGCTGTTTTGGTGGCCCTGAGATATATTATGTCGATGCGCCACACGGGGAGGCTCCTTCCATGCACCCCACTTGCATGCACCAACTTATGCTTTGAGAGGTCGATGGTTGGAATCTCTGTGATGATATGTACCTATGACTTTGGTTTCTAAGTTACGTATATTTGTAGTCAGTAGCAATACCCCTTGCTAGTTGGCCCATTGCGGGTACTTAAAGCAAGTGGTCGCAATGGGCTTTTTGCGAATCTACAAATATAATTTTTATAAATCAGTTTATGATAATTATTATACAATGATCGTACACTTCGTGACGGTTGGATTCGAACTAATGTTTCCAGCACACCGTGCCAGACGCTATGCTAACTAAGCCACGGAACGAACCAACGGACCTCATGAATTTCATAATATATTCGAATCTATCTCTCTGTCCCTATCTATCATTCTAATATGAATCCAATCGGATGGAGGTGATTTTTTTCTCAGTGTTCTATCCTTGTATTAATAATTATAACAAACTAGTGGAGTAATTTTACACTTCAGTTCATGATGTTAAAGAAATAAACATGAGTTTACGAAGTATTTTGGGATTTTTTTCCTGCTCTTATCGCCAATGTACAACCGCCTTATATGCGAGAAAAGAGGGTAACACAAGCGGCAGTTATAAACGCCCATATAAATCCTGCAGCCGAGTTCATATGTTAACTACATGTGTTCTAATTTATCGTGAGCTTTCTTACAGCTTCGTTGGCAGTTGCTTATGTGATTTCTTTAAGGCTCCTTCTTACCAATATCAAATACCCCATCGATTTATGCAAAAGTGTTACACTTGAAATTTTGGCGACGAATACGCGTAGAGGCTAAAAAGCACCAAAAGTGCCGAGTCAATTTTCTGAACAAACTACTACACAGAGATATCTCTTTTAGTAATAGTCGGATTAGATGGTAGATGACTCAGTGTAAAATAAACAAAAAGTATTATTTATGGAAACTAAGCACAAGTAACGGTAAAACTTCTTATGAAAGAATTCGTCCAGAGAAGTATGGCCACCTTATCTATTTCTGCCGCCAAAGCATTAATGTGAGCATAACTGCGTTCCGGTTTTAAAAGGAAAGTAAGGTAGCTGGTTTAAGGAGAGGAGAATGGTATCATGACTGTGGCATCACAGAGCATTTACATAATTTCGTTATGAATTAACTTTAGAACTTAGCCCAAACTCATGGTACCACGATTTGGTATACGTTTTTACAATACGATCCGGAGCATTTATTAAAATTATAATTTCTTAAGTTTAAAACTAAAAATTAAAATGAAAAGTCATATTACAAAATTGAAGACTACGTGTTAGATAAAGATGTATGCAAAGACGACATGGATCTAAATTCCACACGAATTTGATTCCAAGTGTATTCCAAGTTTATTAGAAAAGAGAAACCCCTAGAGTTTCTTGCTCGTTCTACTCAGGGAAGTCAGTACAGTGAACGAGCAGTAATTTAAAAAATTATGTTTTCAAGAGTAAATTTATTTTACCTATGGAATAAATGACTCTTTGACTTTGACTTTGACTTTGAAATTACAGGCACATGGGACTTATCAATTTATGTCTCAGGGTCATTTGATACAATTAGAAAAAGAAAAATCATAAGTGTCAGTGTTGAACAGGTTTGTAACCTCTCTAAAATACAATACAATCGGATGACTCTTCGATGAACTGTCAGTAATGAGCCGGACAACGACACAAATCTCAAAATCTCAAAGTAGGGACTTCCCTGTATTATGAGAACAACGAAATCCTTTTTTAGAAATTAATTTCCCAATTTGATCCTACAGGGATTCGAACTTGGGACCTCCTCATCTACCGTGCACAGTATAAACCATTGGGTCACCGAGGTCGAAAAATTGTATTTATTTAATTAAATATTTGATTACTATTCTAGGATTGATTATGCCACATCAATCAAAGAATAAGAGAAATGCCATGTAATATAATGTATCTACCCAAAAAAAGCAATCCTGTTAAAAATGGCGATTAAAAACAAAAAAATATTTATTCATAGCGCACAGTCAAAAGCCCAAAATACTCTAGTAAAATGTACGTTCGACAAAAAAGTGTGCCAATGAAAACAGTTGACTCAGCACGTCCGTTGTTTTTCAGTCGTAACCGATATTCATCTCTGATGATTCAAATATTATTATTTTGGCTTAATCCACTTAGTTATTGTTGGTTAACAATATAATATTATAATTTATTTCAAGTTGTACAAATACACAATATAAAATAAAATAGTATAACTAAAAAAAGTTAATAATACTTCGTTCGAAATAAAAATTAATTTACAATTTCTTCGAAAGATTTTTCCTCTACATTGTAACAATTCATTATCCAATAAAAGGAAAATGAGTCGGGTATTAAACATTTCATCGCTTGTAACACTTTCCAATTTTTGTTATGAGTTCGGTACGAACGGCGGGTAACGCGTTGATTAAAAGTGACCTAAGCAAACTATTGAAAAACAATAGTTGAGAGCATTGTTTTTACACATTGATTATAAAGCAGGCAAAAAAATCAACATTAACATTTATTGACAAAATCTAAATTGTAGTAATAATTATTATTAGAAACAAAAAACAGCAATTCTTTCCTCGAAAATATATGTATTTATTATTATTCTCCAATAATGTTTATTGGAGAGATTTCATCCTTAACTTATTGCTGAGTATAATAAAAAAGAGTCTTTATTTTTATGCATTTTTAGTTGGTTCGATTCCTTGTTCAGGAAAACTTATAAAAAACATCTGTAAATTCTTTTGGGTAAAATAAATTATTGCATTTAAGGTAGTTCTTTTAAGTCCCATATATTTTTTCCAGCCTGTATATGCATTTTCGCAGTTAGTATCTCATGTAGGTTATATGACAAAGCTTGCAACATTGCACGACGAAAATTATTAATGTGATCATAAATTGTGCAGTCGAGTTATGCATTAACTACACGCGTCCATTAATTGTCGCGGCTTTTATTACAACCTTGTGAATTTTCAACTTGGTTAAGCGTGATATTACAAAAATATAGATTCACTTTCCCTGGATAAATTGACGATGGAGCTGATCCGAGTCGAGAGGAGATATAATTGCTTTTCGTATAATTCCCCGTTGATAGTACGCGTGAGTGATTGATTTGGGAATAGAATTCATCGTAGGCCTGATGCATGATGTGCTATATAAAGGCAGCCTTACACGGTTCGTGATTTTATACATTTCCTCACATGGTCGACAATACGGGCGGTCCCATATCGTTCTATAAGTTTTGTTTACAGTGACCCTCTCACCCTGTTGGTTATACGAGAAGGGCACCAATGCAAGTAAAACCACACAGGGACCTTTCAGTCAGGTCCTGACCCCAGATCAGCCGTTTCCACAAACTTCCGCTTAAAATCCGCTTCTCAAAAGACTGGTGCCTTCGGTGAGCTGTTCCAGGTGCCGGAACGCGGTTGCAACTAACGGTTGCCACTGCTAAGCCGTTGACGGAGCTATAGTCACGCTCACCTCCCGACGCCGAAGCGTCTCTCCAGTTCTCAGAAACCTACGTGTTTGGAGGGACATCTAGCTCATCCTTTTGCTAGCTCTCCGGGCTAGCACCGGAGATGTCGGTCGCAGTGTCCTGTGACAAATAGGTACGGGCAGTCACACACTGGACGGTAAATGGACAGCCACTTCAAATAAATCAAATTACAGAATGACAACTCTGTTATTGCTTAATTTGCTTATTCCCATGTTTCACTATACATTGATCGATGCACCGCACGGATGCGCCAGAGTTACCATAGACGAGCCTCTTCCTTTGGCGCCTGGATGCGAGCACACACGAGGTAATCGGTATAGTCAAAACAGTGGAATACCGCACTATAAATTCTGACACGTCCCTGTCACATGGCAGTCGTGAAACTTTATGCCCGCCTTCCACTGCGAGCGGAGCGTGCTGCGTACTAACTCCGTTTAACTCGCAACGGTAAACTCCATAGAAGTTCTTGCACCGCAAACGAGTGAGCGGAGTGGACTGAGCCAGTAATAAACGTTCACCCACGCTATCAATACCCTTCGCGCTGACAGCTCATTTATTCCTTTGCTGTAGAATAGGAGAAAACAGGCAGTATATTATAGGTATATATTATATTAAGTCCAGAAATTCATTTTTACCATATTAAAATGCTTTCCTTATAGTTAATTATCTCAATTGGAGGAAAAATGGTAGTTGGTAGAGGTCAAGTCAGCAAGTCAATGCAACAAGCAAGGAAGGGCGGCTAAGAGATTAAATCTGCAACTCCTATACGATGGAAATGGTTTGTTTGTGAGCTGTTTGGACTGCTGGGTATTGCCTGTTTCCTATAGTTTTACCAAAATAAAATTGCATAAAGTATTAAAACCAAGACTAAATAAATAGTAATAAAGTGTGTCACGTTTCTAACTTAGTAATTTGTATGGACTTTTAGTTGTCTGAAAACAAACAATTTTTATTTTCTTTTCAGTTGTGGTGAATTACTCTGCAGCTGAATTACCTAAAAAGAAAGATATTTGTTGATAACAAAAAATCTATGGACAAGTATTTTGGACACTGTCTGGGTATGATTCAACCACTACGTTAATCGTTTCAGATTATTATAAAGCATCCATTTTTCTTCACAAGTATATCGATACGGTCTTCAACTCGTTCTTGGTGTCTATTAAATATGACAGTGTAATGCACGTTGCCCGTTGTAGTTCAGCAATTCAGGTGACTGGTGCACGTTTTTTGAGTTTTTTTTTTATTTACACATTTGGCGCAAATGGGTTAGTATTATTGGTATAGATTACATCTAATCATGTTACTGACTCCTCCGTATTTACAATGGCTTGAACAATAATCAGCGACTCATTTAGCTCACTTAAAACTCTAGTCGTCCACGAATCTCATTTGCCAGGTTAAAATGTCGTCTGCAAAAAAAAAATTCACAGTAAGTTCGTTAGTTGTATCTGCTCCGTATACGTTGTGAATATTTCGAGTCTGTACTCGTATTAAAAGATTTCACTAATTAAAGCAGTATTCATGCTTGATTTCAAAGCGAACGGTACCAGAACGGAAACAAAGGAATAACGCCAACATTTATAATTAAAAACACTTCAGACGTTGGTTGATAAATATTTCAAATCTGATTGTTACACTAAAAGTATTTTATTTTATTTCAAAGGTGGATGTTTTGTTTATATCAGAGAACAGCAAACACAGTAGTCTGAGTCTCAAAGACAATTATTGATGAGACTTCCCACGTTTTCTTCTTATTTAAGACCTACGCTCTTGTCGGTTTAAAGATCGCCAACCATCTTTGTTCAGCGCCTTATCTTTGAGTTCCTGATACGACACGATGTCAACTTTTTCATCAAACTGGGTCATTGACTTACAAATAAATGGACGACGGGTCTAATACAAAAACCACGAAAAAAATGTCCCAAGTCAACCTATTCGAAATTTAAATTGTAATGTCATCGCAGTATCGCGCTGTCAGTAGAACAAATGAAGACTAAAGCGGAGTGTCGCGCTCTGTATACGATTTTAGCGCCTTACAAGTGCGGACACTTTTTAGCGCGGACCCGACGTCCATATAATTGTAAGTCAATGAACTGGGTGGTCTAAATAACTTCCGTCTTTCTCTGCCTCTATTTCCTTCGATCTTTCTTATAATGTTTCAAAGAAAACTTTGGAGATGTAGTAAATACTTATACGTCATTCGCCTTTGGTCCTTTACAATATTTAATAGATTACCTTTTCCTGCACTATTCTTAACACCTCATCGGTTTCACTTTCTGTCCAACTGATTCCTTCCATTCTTCGGTTCTTCTTATCAAATGTGATTTAATTTAATTTAATTATTGTTTTTAATCGACTTTCAAAAAAAGGAGGAGGTTCTCAATTTGACTATTGTAAAGGAAGGTGGTTCTCTCTTTACCGTGGATGAGGTTACGCAGATCCAGCCAAGTGAAACTCCAAATTGTTGTTTGTTCAGAAAATTTTTATTTTCACTTGTATGTCGCCAATACAATTTCACCCTATATGCGGAAGGTCCGGGCAGTTGTTACCAGAAGGGACTCGACTCCTGGAAACCGTTCCGCGAGATGAGGTTTTTTTACCCTATATGATGGACAATAATATTTCACCCTATATGAGCATACGAAATGCCAGAAGATCCGGGTAGCAGTCCGCAAGAAGGAACTCAACTCCTGGTTGCCTTACTGAGCTCTCTGTTTTCTTAGATTTCTCTTCACATTAACAAAATTGTGTTCGAGTAGTCACCATTCGAGGGAAAATCTTAACACCGCGATTCAGAAATAACGCGAAATGGGTCAATGCCATCTAGCGGATTCTTAGAGAACTAAAAGTGAACAATCTGGCTTGAGGCCGTCAATTACATAAAGTAGGTTTGTTACACTATATGTTTTTCTGTTTTTTTTTGTATGTATGTTACGCGATAACTCCTTTTGGGAACCGGTTTTGATGATTCTTTTTTGTTGGAAAGAGGGTATCTCATTAGTAGTCTCATTTAAATTTGAAGAAAATATTACACAACTAGGGGATCAATGACTTTTGAGGTTGGTTTTATTCAGTACTCTGTGCTGAGATTATTATGTTTTATAATTATTTACGTGTGGATGTTTTGATTATGATTTTAATATTTTTTCCTTCTTTTCTATTAATTTTTTTTCTTGTTTGGTTACATAAATGTATTTTCTTTCTGTCTTTCAATCGTTTTCTCTCTCTGTGTCATTGTCCACGTCTCACTGTCACTAATGTTAATATTATAACTCATAAATTATGTATTTAATAATATGCTTTTGTCAATTGCATTAACGTTCCATAACGAAAATGTTGACAACCTTCTGGGCGGGATGTCCCAGGACTTGACTCTCGACGGAATTTCCTGCCTTTGACTTCAAAAGTTTACGTGTTGATGGTGAAATTATTTTTTCTATTTATAAACACTTAATGTATTATTTATTTATTTAATACCATCTATATAAGTAAATAAAATTCAAATTGAAAACAAAAATTTAAAAAAAAAAACAAATTTTCAATCCTATTTTAATGCTCTTTACTTAACCTTTGACATCTACCCCTTTAACCTTTAACCTTTGTGATGAAATCTACTGATAGAGTTTAAAAGCGGCCTTTAAAATCTCATTTTGAAATTACGTTTTCCCTACCCAATCCGATCGAACCGTCACGTTAATGTAAAAAAAAATCACCACGTTTTTATCCACGCTAATGTTCTTAACAATGGAAAGGGTGTCGATCACACCAATGATGTCACTGAAAAGGAATCTGATCTTTTGGCGAATGCAACAACTTTCCTATTTGTTTAAGCGAGTAAACACAGTATTTACGGAGAAGTTTGTTAGTAACCTACCAATTTTATGCACTTAGGTCAAAAAGCTGGTTGTCTCTTTACCTCTATCTGCTAGTTCATAACATGATGACTGCATATAGGTATTTTTGGTGACCGTGCAGGGTGGTATGTAAATATTTCTCGCACGCTTTTTCTCCATTTCCGGTATATATACACAGTATATCTGTTCGTTAGTTCATAATACGAATACAAGTAAATGTATAGTATGTGCTTATACCGTAAGAAGTATAGAGAAATGATGTAGTGATTAGGATACAATAAGCAATGCTTTGATGGTTTGGTCACGTACTAAAGATGGATGTTAGTAGACTGACTATAAAAATTTAAAAAAATAAATGTAGATGGAAACGTGAAGATCAGATTGGTGATAGGGATTTCGTAACAAGGTCAGATTAAAAGTACCAATAATAAACGGGGTAACCTACCACAAACTCGAATTTTTGTCCCAAATAACGTTTCTTCGAATTTTCATTACACTGAAAACCGAATTATAACGAAATCGTTGTTATTTTAGGATATGTTGGATGATCGCAAAGATACAATTTGATTCGATTAGGTTAGGTTTAAAAGATAGTTAGAAAGGGGAGTTAGTTGCCCAGCATAAAGGGGCCCGGGATGGAAGGCTCGTCTGGTGTTCGGCGAGCCTCACATTCGGAGTCGGAGGACCGATGTGTCTCCCTTCTCGAGGAGGGGCTGCGCAGGGTGCAGCCAGCCGCTGGTGGGGGCGCGGACGAGTGCAACAGCCTACCCGTACCCCCAACTGCAGCGGAGAGGAGGAACACTCCGTGGGTTTAGTGCGATCGGGCTGCTCCCATTCAGGGTTCAGCCCAGTCCCACATAACCCCGGCTCTGCCCCCGCGGGTCCGGGGTATCTGTAAGCAGATTCCCCCGGATTAACAAAAAAAAAAAAGGTTTAAAAGAAAAAAAACATTTTCCTCTCAAAATTACTTTCGAGGTTATGAAAACTCGACCAAACGTTGTTTCTGGAAATGTCATTTCGAACTACTGATAGGTAACCTTAAGCGGACATGCTAGTAGCACTTGTAAAATAGTTCGTCCAGGGAAGTACTGCCACCTTATCTATTTCTGCCGCCAAGCAGTAATGTGAGCATAACTGCGCTCGCTTTAGAAGGGTAAGAGTGCTGGTGAAACAG
>NW_020653424.1:874167-956548 GCF_003589595.1 Hyposmocoma kahamanoa
AAAAAAAAATGAACGAAGAAACTGACGAGAAAGAGTTTCAAGGTTTCTGGTGGTAAACTTCTTCTGGTGGTATAAGGTCTTATAAATGTAATATGAGAGTAAGAATAAAATTTTATTTTTTACAGTTAACTGAAAACCAGCGTCACAGCCTAATCTCGGCTGTAGCATTAGCTGAATTTGAATTTGCGTACTGTTATACCCTAACCCTGTTGCCTACATGATTAGAGTCAGCCCTAAAATTTCTCCAATTCACCCAGTCTTTTTAGATATAAGGTAAACGTTATAGAAAATAGAGTAGATAATTCCAACTCCCGTCGCGTAAACATGTGCTAATTCAAACTCTATCTCATTTTTTTTTTCATTGTACAGTTTTTCCCGTAATAAATTTTTTTCAGGAAAGTTGTGTTTCTTAAAAATACTTCTTCGAATACATGCAGTTATTCAAATTTCGTTGATTGTTTGTAGTTTTACACATTTGCTTCTTGGTATTTTTGTTTATGTCTTAATTTAGTTTACATTTATTTTTTCTTTTTCGCAATAAATGTTTTCTATTCTATATAGTGAGATAGAGCCTTGCAGAGCTATCTTTCTTCAAAATGTCTGTTTTCCAATGCATTTATTCTGTCTCGTCTAGTTGGAGGTTCCACAAGCCGTCGACAAGTAATTAAATTCCCCTATTTGTTCTAATCAAATCTCGCAGAAGGAGTTTCCGGGCGGGGCGTGCACTCAAGATATTAGTGAGACCGTATAGCTTGTGTCTGCCCAAGTTCATGAGAGCTTCGACCTTTTTTAAGAAACATTAATTTCCTTCCCCTGTAGGTCTTGACAGACAAGCCGCCTTGCTGACATTTTCCCATTGAGCCACTTTTTACTGTCTTACAAGGTAATCTCCTTTATAACTTTACGAATTGTAATAAAATTTGAAATATTTTAAAACCATTTAGACAATTCAAATAAAATTAAAAGATAGGATAGGAGCCCAGTGGGAGAAAAGTCGCTTCTCAATTCAAAATTTAACGGTTTGCATCCCCTGTGGCGGTATTTATAATATGATTTTAATTTCTAAGTTGTACGTTTGTAAATATCCAATACCAACTCTCCAAAGGTCAAGGACAGCATAGTGATGAACCCTGCAAAGTTTTGTTATGACCTTTATGGACAATGCCCATGAGCGTCGACCATAATGTAAACATAAACTTTTTTGTCTCGTCTGTATTTTATAAGTAGTTGAATTGAATAGTGACGCATTTACAACAATTTTTGTAAAAAAAAACGAGATTTTTTTCTTAAAAACATTTAGTCATTGCCATTTAACGTGGACCTCAGTCACGTCCTGATGTTTATACAAGAGATATAAACATACAGAAAAATTATTTTGCATGCAAATTGATTCAGGGGTCGTAACAAACTGGCTTTGTAGCAAATGCATTTGAGTTGCTGCTAATCCGTTTAGCTGAGATCATACGTCCGGGTTGTCGACGTTTATACGCTGAGAGCCTTATGGTTTTATTTGAAACTCAACGAGACGGCGCGTTCATGTTCATTCAGACCTCGTGTTAGCTTCGTGTTCAAGTAATTTGCTAAAAGTTCACTACGTGTGAAAGTGTACACTGAAAACTCACGTGAACGTACACACACACTGCACTATGTCTTATTATGTGTTTAGATCCATTTTGGGAAAGAGTTCGTCCAGGAAATTACTGCTTCCGCACCTGTTTCTGAAGAGTAAGGCTGCTGAGGAAAATAACGGGCACTACTAAATGAGTAAATCTGTGATGTCTCCTAACGAATTTAAAAATTTCCAAGACGTAGCTAAAGGTAGAGTGAGTATTATGTGTTTTTCAAAGTAGAGCTTGTAAGTATCTGTACATTTAATGTAAACTAAGCTAACATTTTTTTCTGTATAGTAAACAAGCTAATATAATACCGTAGCTGTTATTTTTTTAAAGGGTATAAAAAGTAGAGTAATTTGGAAAAATAGAGCGTGCCTCTGCACTTGATACAGCGCTCTCGTCGTAATTATATTATTTAGTCTTTAGTGATACCTTCTACGAGTTCGAACATTTTCGTCTTTAGCGGTGGTAGTTCAGTGCGTAAACTGTTGAGAAGTCGAAGCTTCAAATTCTTGTATTGGCACATACCTGTGACATAAATTTCCAAGTTAAGTAGATTTGTGGCCTCTCGCTAAGACTGAAGTAAAACATTTTGATTTACAACATTTACAAAAGGTATGAAGTCTCCAACCCGCATTGGATCAACGTGGTGGATTATGGCCTAAACCCTTGTGAGGATGCGACCTCTTTCATCGTCATCCCACCTTCTATCACTCTTTTGTCTCGTGTCTGGCCACTTACTTGTGAAATTTTGAATCGTTCAGTAATTCTTTTTCTTCGCCATTCTTACTTTGATTCGTTCTGTCGTCACTCCATATAAAATTGTCGAAGCGAGCAGGCGCTCTTGATCATGTAACCTAACTGCTTGTAAGCAGCTTTTTTTATAACACTAAGTGGCGGGACGAACAAGTCGTGCGCCTGGTGGTAAGCGACACGCCTGTACCTAACAATAGCAGTGCCACTCAGAGCTTTAAGTCGTAAAGATCTGAGGGGCACTGCTACTGCGCCCGACACCCAGAGACATAAGTTAACAAGTCCCGTGTGCCTGTAATTTCACCAGCTCTCTACGAAACTGGAATCCACTAGTGTTCACATTACTGCTTGGCGGCAGAAATAGGTAAAGGTGGCAGTATTTCCCTGGAGGAACTCTTTTACAAGGAGCTCTACTGCTACTAAAAAGCTACCTACCATTGTTGTACCTGGTTTTATACATACCTGTTTTTGTTACAGCCTGTCCTGCCTTTCTTCCTTCCCCTTTTTCCTGTTATACTTCTACAATAAATTCATGCGGATCGAGCGTACATTTCTTTTAAGAGACCTGTGCCCTGTTTTGGAAAGTATAATGAGGTGACGATGATTGTTACATGACTTTACATCACATATGCGGTGTTTACCTTCAGCCATGAAACAAACAACTGTACATTTTTTTAATTTCATTTCAAAAATTCTATATACACAAATAATGCTCACAAACAGACTTCCAATTCACGGTTGAAACTAACCGTTGCAAAAACTTTAATCTTCGAAGCAAACAAAGAAAATTTAGAGACAACAGAAGCACGCAGTAGCAAGCAGAAACACAAATACGTAATATGAATGCAGAGCAAATATAGAACTATAACTTGATGGTCCGTTTTGTACGTTACATATCTTTTATTTTGTATAGGAATACTGTAATGTTACTCTGTTTTCAGAGTCGACTATATCCTCTGGTATAATCCATTTTACATACGATGGGTACAGTGACATTTCTCATTTTTACGTTACACGCACATTATTTTTAACTAATCTCTCAACCATGCAGGTTACAAAAAGAAATAGTGAATTTCTTACAATGTATCAAAAACAAACAAAATTTATTGCAGTTGTAAATTTAATGTAAACATTACAATATATTAAGTGGATAGAAAATGAAATGATAAATTAAATTTTATTGAATTGTTATTCAATTATTTTTTGTGAAATTACTCCACTAGTTTGTTATAATTATTAATACAAAGATCGAACACTCAGAAAAAATTCCTTCGATCCGGACGGATTCGAACGAATTTCACAAAAAATAATTGAATAACAATTCAATAAAATTTAATTAATGAAGTGAATAGCGACATCCCTCGCCAGGACTGGCAGCTGTAAAGGTACTAACTGGGTGATAAATCTGTCATAGATTGCACATAGATGGCGCTACGACTAAAAAGTCGTTGAAAGACCAAGTACAAAGACACGACGCAAGCACATAGAAAAATTCGTGAGGTCCGTTGGTTCGTTCCGTGGCTTAGTTGGTATAGCGTCTGGCACGGTATGCAAGAAGACGTCGGTTGGAATCCGACCGGATCGAAGGAATTTTTTCTGAGTGTTCGATCTTTGTATTAATAATTATAATGAAATGATAAAGTTAAAAATAACTTTCACCAATTACTTGACGTGTAAAACGGAATATTTATCCATAGAGATTTACACCGCTGAATCGACAAATCGAATCGGCTATTAGTATGTATCTCGCGTCAATATGAGTGCATACACCTTGAATGCGGGTAGTTTTCTTTAGAATTAAGCTTTGCGTGATATTTTTGGAGTAATAGTTCAAATTAAGCTTTGTTGCTGTTGACTTTATGCTTCGTTGCCGCCTTATTGTTTGATTGTTGTTGATTTTTATTTGTTGTGTAGTTTTCGTAACTTAATAATGTAATAATAGAATCCTTTTAATTTTGATTCTTGTTTGTTCTTAAACTATTGTCTCTAAATCGATTCACTCTTCGTTACAAATTATCTCGATGTTTAACCGCTCACGCGATACATGCAGCCGTAGACGCATACCACACCTAGAGGTGCCGATGATGATTTTATACCGATTTATCGGATATCGAAGTTATAACAGGTAAAAGAAGTAATATTAATTGCTATTTCGGTAACTACTCTAGCAAACCATAAAGTTCTTAATGCCTGGGTCTGTCATTTAAAAAAAATAAACAACTTCAAAAATACGTCACGACAATCGTGTGTGTTATTGTTTGGACTGGTTATTTCGGTGTTTATTTATTGAAAACATACCATAAGTAGCGTTTTTTAAGTTTACCCTGAATATAAATGTTTATAAACTATACTTTAAGGAGTAATTTCATGGAAAACGTTAGAACCACTCAAACGGAATATTATCATATTTATCCAAGTACACCAAAAATTTCATTAGTGCTTTTGAAGTGCTATAAGTAATATCGATTCTTTTCTCATTCGATATTCCATCACTACACCTCTAGAAACTTCAAATCTCAAATGTCGCTATAGCAGTAGAGCGCCCTGTGAAAGAACTCGTCCTAGAAAGTACAACCTTTATGTCGGAATTTTCTTAAACATTCCGAAAAACTGGTGGCTGCAACAACGCGTCGCAAGTTTAGATAAAAAATATCCAACTTACCTATCCCAAAATAACGTCAATTTTTAATGTACTTAAGTGATTTCCCGAATCCGAGGACAAAAACAATGTTGTCTGAAGGGAGTCTCCACTTTCTGTTCCACGAAGTTTAGATAAAAATCGACCTATTCCGAACACTAATCATAAGACTTTCCATTATGTAACAGTCACATAAAGTACCATTATGTGATTGTGACATAATGAAAGGTACTAAAACACGAGTGTGGGTTTATAAAACGAGCCGACGGGCGAGTTTCATAAAAACATCTCACTAGTGTTTTAATGCCTCATTATGTACAGTTACATACACTGCTTTATCTACACACATATTATAAGCTCTCTGTGATGTGTTCAGGAACCGCATGTTACGACTGGCGAAATGGCGGCTCATAAAAACTTTTCTCACGCATGACACACAACCGTAGTTTTTAATTTCAATTCATGGACAAACTAGAATCGGCCCCATATCGTTCGATATCAAGTGTGAAATTATCAATGTTTGCTATTGACGTTTCATTTCGAATAAAACTTCATCTCGACTGGTATTAGAATTGAGGTCCAATCTAATTGTTTTGTTTTTCAGAGGTGTTCGAAATTTGAATATAATAATAACATCGAATTTCTCACAGACAAGAAATATGTTCTTACAAAGTACCTTACTTAGTCTACCTTTACGCTGGTCGTAATTTGCGGTTTTTGAACACATTATAGAGAGTTTATGATATGTGTGTCGATAAACTATTATTATGCAATCGTTGCATAAAGAGGGTTCTTAAAATCGAGTACCGTGTCAGTATCAGGTAAGAGATTTTAAGACATAATCATGTACTTTTTCTACGATTAAATAAAATTATGAAACAGAACCGATATTTTAATGTATATTTTGTTAACAATCTACGACAACAAATGCAATTTTTTAAATTTCAACCCATTTATTAGGGTGTCAAATGTTCCACCATACAGCCTCTTAATGAAACCCAAACAATCGATACAAAACACAAAACCAAAGAGATAGAATAGAACTGGCCAGGACATTGTACATTTCGTTCTCTGTTCTTAACTGTGGATATCGGATCAACAGTTGATCGGTTTTAAATTTCCGAAACGAAATAATACATAAAATTCTGAAAACACCTATAGCTAAGCCTTATTTTGAATAACGCGATTATGTATTTATCATATTTTCGTTGTATAAAGATTCTATTCCTCGGAAGAGTCGTTTTATCCAATCACTTTTATTTATAAAGATTTATGACCCGGTAGCAAGACTTTTAAGTCAATTAATCCAATCACGAGGCAGTATAGCGTTAGAGTAGCGTCCTAATTGAAATTTTAATTAGCATAATTACGACGTTCTTTATTTGATACTCATTTTATTTCTGTGTACAGAAGTAGTACGTGGCGGGTACCATAGACAATAAAATTTTGATTCAGAACTAAAAAGAGCGCGTTTTTATGATATGGTTTATGAAATTTCAATTGACAAATTAAAGTATAGGCTTAGAATAATAACGCATAGAAACCTAGCCCGCACACGCGAAGTGAGGCAAATTGAAGCGCTCCCAATGGGCCTACACGAGCGGGCGGGCCGTCAGTGCTCAAGGTCAACCTGCATCGTGAACAGCTCAAGAATTTTAGCTAAAAATGACGAAATGTGCGATAAATGAGTGTAAAAATACGTCAGACAAACATAAAATAGATACTAACATCATATTCCACAAGGAAGTAACGCGTTTCCATGCAATTCCATGGCATCATTATATTTGTGTGTGTGCCGACGAACGTAGATACAAGTTGCTTACGCCTACATAAATTTGATTTTTGCCTCACTTGTGACAGTTCGTTTGATATGAAACTATCATTCTATGCGTTATTATTCTAAGAGTATAGGATTAGAAAAAATATGTTTTAATAATTTTTCATAGTTCTTGTTTTTCAGCCCGTACCGTCGTACCATACAGGTGATGCCACTGCTCAAAAAGTATATACAATGTTATAATACTAAAAAGTAAAAGCAGATTATTTTTAAAATATATCAAAAAGGCGAACAAAAGCTACGCCAATAGCAATTTCTAGTGAATTTTTTTTCTTTTAGTAACAGCGAGTACAATTTTATAAAACTTTTATGAAAATTTTGTTTGCATAAAAGTTAATCCATATATACATATCTATCGCATTCGCTTATATGCATTCGATTACTTCTGATCTTGTAATTTAAAAGTGGTGGTCGTAGTCCGCACAAAAGTATTTAAAAATTAGAAAGAAAACGTTCTTAAACAAGTTTTTGTAGACCGCGCGCATTTTATGCTATATTTTGAGAATCCAGCCAGCATAAGGCTGTCTTTCCACCAGAGTCGCGCGAGGTAGCGAGAAGATGCGAGGACATGTAGCAGCGCTGTGAAACGGTGTGATGTTCTCCACCAAAGCTGCGTGAGGATGCGTTACGTACTTTTTCAGCTACGTGCGAACGGGGTATGGTGTAGTGGGTTGAGCGGTGTTGATATGTCAGCGTCAGTTCTGCCCTCCTTATGATAATTAACGTAATCATAATTAAATTTTGTTGGGTACCTATGATCATAATCTTTTATTTCTATGGCAATGCATTTGTAAATTATATCTTAGTAAGTACTTAAAACCTCCAAAAAATAGTATTATTAGTAGTGAACCTGGAGAAGTATGTTAAGAAGTACGATAGTACTTTTACTTCGCATAACCAACGTAAACAAAGCAAATGTAATATTTATGACTAGTAACATCGTAGTACGATATTTATGTTTAGCAAAACTATGGAAGAGTTTGGATCACAGTCCTGTTCATACAACCTAATTACAGCAAGTACGATCTTTATGATTAGCAAACTCTTGTATATTCGAGGCAGTACGATGTTATTATGATTGAAAGAAATTAAATACCAATTAAATGAAAAAATATAATAAAATACTTCGATATTTAGCTGATTTGGATATTGGTTGGCTTTTGTTTGAATATTGATTGAGTTTACTATAATTTACTAGTAAGAAGAGTATTGTATGCAATCATTACATAATTAGGTCTTACTACTTATGCCACTCGGCAAAGTCTCGGACTTTAAGAACCCTCACAATGCAAAGGTTGCATAAAATATAGCATTTTATTTATTTTAATTAGTTTATATACCTATTTATTTTCATTAAATCGTTTTTTTTTATTTTTTTCTGTAAAAATAGACTTTTCCGCTACCTAGTTCCGTATGAGGTTGTTTAAAAATGCAGAGGAACACTGGCACATGTTAAATATTCTATACAGCACAAACCAAATACATGTTACAAAGACATAAACAAAGCTAAATTTCTAGAAGGGATCTCTTTCAGACAACTCTATCTGTAGTGAAGAATGAAAGTCAGTCTAGGGATCAACACACGAAAAAATTATGTAAAATAAAATTACATTATATAAATAAGTAACATATACACATAAATACTTATGTACAGTAAGCTATACGAATTGGTTAATATTATATAGTTACTGTTTGACAGGAAGAACTATTTTATTTACATATCGAGTTCTTAGGTTTTCGCGATTGTTACACATAGGAAATGAAAGTATTTTTCCGGATTTAAATCAGTTTGTTTGAAAAAACAAATATACGCGATTTAAATCCGGAAAAATAGTTTCATTTCCTATATTTTATTTACGTTTACCTTACTCTGAAAGTCTGGGACAAAACCTTGAAGTGTTTTAACCAACTTGATGTTTATGTTTGTGTTGTAGAGCAAAGTTGGAAATAAATATATTGTTATTTTGTACGGCAAACTGACAGCTAATTTTATGTTTAGACAACCTGAATGACCCAACAAGTCCAGGGTTCAATTTCCGATAGAATCAATTTGGGATAATCTTTTTTGAATTGCTCCTGTTCTGGGTGTCCTGGATCATCAATTCGTTCCGAGGAGTGAATTTCATTGCTCTGGTACTCAGCACGTGGAATTTCCTAGTAGGATATCAGGTAATTGGTGTGACTGTCTTGGACATTATTATTATTATTATTTTGTCAAAGGCGGTGCACTAAAGGAGCCTCCCCACATCATGTAATGGGCAATAATCGGCGAATATCCCACACCGGCAGGCAAATCCTTTTACCATGGTGGCAAGCATTGTAGTGTATGCCATCGATAATAAATTATGATAAGAAGATTTTGTGGTGTACACATAATTCTAACTATCTTATTCTGGGTTTCAACAAACGCGCGCGCTCATTCACACACAAACGCACACACACAACACACACCTGTACATTGTCTTTGTTATACTCGTGTTTAAGAGATTTAGTTCTGTAATTTTACCACGTATTCTTATACTTAAAAGAGGATCTCAACCTTGCATGTAATTTAGTTTGTATTTGAGACTAGATAAAGTATTTTTTTATTATTAGTGAATAAAAGACCAAATTTCGTACCTAGTTGTTATTTTTGTTACAACCTGAATATCACAGCCGAGTAAGTCTTTGTTTTATTTTCAGCAAAATCCTGACTCTACGTCCTTCACTGTCACAAGGAAGACGAAGGCAAGCCTTTAATAAACGTGCAAGTGCACAACAAGCAAACAAAGAAAGCGAAGTCAACACGGGGTATATGTATTTGGAGCAAATATGCGGATCCATTTGCCAAGTTTCCGTGCGGTTGCCTTCCATTTGAACCAGAGCTGCTCAAGTTGTTACATTGATGGGTTGGTAATTGGAATTTAGTTAAAATAGATAGTTTGTGAGGATAGTAATAAAAACATTCATAAGTTTCTCACCGATGGAACCACGGCAAAAAGAAACATTTGTGTTTCACAAATTCGTAGAGTAAATTGTCAAAGAACTCCTAAAATCAAAAGAAATTGGTACAAAATGTAAATTCAAAGTAATAAATACGTGCATTGTACCGGTGACCACATACGGAGACCAGACACGGTCGCTTACTAAAAAACATTACAAAAAGTTCGATGTCTGCCAGAATAGCTTAGAAATAAATAAATAAATAAATAAATAAATAAATAACGCACACACTCAACATAGCCCCGCACTAGGGAAACCCTGTGTCGCGGGTGCCATGGACACACATATAGACAGCCACAAATTACACCCAAACTCACGAGAGAAATAAATGTAGGCCATACAAACATTTCTCCCGGCCCGGGAATCGAACCTGGGACCTCTGCGTGGCAGTCCGGCATGGTAACCGTTCGGCCACGGAGGCAGTTTATAAGTGTGTTCAACATAAAATTGGAAGATAGAGTAAAACTAACCACAATTAAAAGCAAATCAAAGACTTGAGCAAAAATGGCGTTGAACAGGACACATGATAAGAGAAAAAACTGTTAAGTGGACAAGGGATATTGTGGAATGGTACCCGAGAGAGGGGAAAAAAGAAGAAAGGGAGACCATGCTTTAGATGGGAAGACGATTTTAAATATGTTGCTGGAGGAACATGGAGGCCAACAGTGAAATGGAAATCTCTGGAAGAGGCCTATGTCTTACGACAAGGTGAAGCTGAGTCAAAAAATTTGAGTAATAACAATAAATAAATAATATATAATAAGTACACATATCATATAATGTTTCTGTGTCAGATAAGTTAATATCATCAGCAATAAAGGCTATAAAGAAATAAATAAATTTCAACGCATGCCTACGTTATAGGAGGTAAGGTGTGGGGGACCGCCCCTCGTGTCCCGCAAACTGCGCGCTGACAATTAATATGAATAAAATAAGTACACGCACAGAAACTTTGACACAGATCAACAAGCGCCCAATGGTGATTGACGGGGCAGGGGCGGTGCGGCAATATGTCGTTAAGCCTTAGCGAAATTTTAAAATTTTGGGATAAATGTGAATTCAATAACTAGGTACAGGACTTCAGTTGAAAACAAAAATGTAACAGGTTCCTGTAGTACTCAATGAGAAAAATCTCCATGTAAATATTATGAGCAAAGTTGGAAACTTTTTGTTTTTAAAATATTTTGATTTACATTTTATATTATCGAGTAAAATACATCGTATCGTGTAACAAACTAGCACTTTCTTTAAGCAATATCCTTATGTGTAAATTGTTTTTTTTGTATGACCGTTATTAATAGTAAATACCTAAACCATTTGATCTAGCAAAACGATTTTTTTCGATTCTCCTCTAGTGCCTCACATTAAATGAAAAACAAAGATCGGCAACAAGCACGTAGACAAATTCGTGATACCTGCTGATTCGTTCCGTAGCTCAGTTGGGATATACTGGTTAAAATTTAATTTATATTCAGAACATTTAGAAGTATAAAGATAACATTGAAACCAGGAATAAAAATAAACTGTCTGTTCATGACAGTCGTGTTCACAAAGTCAGAAATTCATTTAAGTCACAGATTCCGGTTGATAGTCAAAATTTGCCATTACGAGTTTTAAAACTATAGTGAAAGAAAAACGTAACATTTTTTGAATGTGTGGAAATGGTTATTCACAAAGAGCAACCCTATTTTCATATTCATTCTTCTAATTGCCTTACAAAGGAGCAGTAGAGTTTGTATCAATCAACTATAACAATATTAAACGTAATACCCCTACCTAATAAAATAAAGATTATTTAAGTCTGAGTTTGAGTTTTAATATCTTTTGGAGTTTTTTAACTGTAATTCAGAACTAAAAATCTCTCCGTGGCCGAACGGTTACCACTCTGGGCTGCCATGTAGAGGTCCTGGGTACGATTCCCGGGCAATGAGAAATATATGTACTTAGGTATATATTACAATATAAATGGAATTGAGTAATGAAAAAATGAATATTGTTGTTTTGGTTAAATTAGAGTGCTATGCTGTTTTAAAAAAACTTAATAGTGAAAAAATATTAACATTTTTGATTTCCACAAAAAATATTATTACTCAAGCAAACAAATTGCGCGCGGTCAATGGTCGGTAAATTATTTTGCAGTTTGAAAATTCTAACAAATCTTTGTCGTTATTGTAATACACAGGTGGGCATGGCTCTTTTTTAAACTAAATTGACTTGCTCTTCTGTCCTCGCAAGAAAGAAAGACACAAGTAGCCAATTAAATGTTTTTTAAGTTTTTCTGAGCAAAACAATTGTTACAATTAATTTTTGATATTAAGTAGTTTATTTATGTTACATATACATAAAACAATTTTATACAGAAACTATAGCCATTTGTTAAAAAAAATATTAATATTCTCATTGTTAACTTCGAAAAAAATATAATAATTACAACAAAAGGGTAGAATTGTAGTCAGTTGTGGTATTTTTGGGTTATTTATGAAGTCATTATTGTAATTGAACTACATAACAAGGGCAGAGTTCCCTACATTACTAAGTAAAATCCGTTTGAAATTAGTGCTTTAACGTCATAAACGTCAAATATGGCTTTTCATGGCAGAAAATCTGATAATTAATGTCGTGCCTTTTGAGCTTACTGTATATTCAACAATTATTGAGGTTGAATTCTACAAAAAATTAAGAAGGTCGATCTTTTTTTTCCTGATTCCAAATATGTACTTAAAGTGTTTCTTTAAATGGAACAATATGGGGAAATACGAAACCATAGAAGATACAAGGAAACTGTCTTAGGAACCATTAAGTCTTTTTTTGTGAAAACAATTTTGGCATGGTTAATTTTTTGGTGAAGTATAAGTTGTCCATAAAAATGAATAAAATTGAGACAGTTTCCTTGTATTTTCTATGGTTTTGAATTTCCCCATACTGTCCCATTAAAAAACACTCTGTATAACTAAATTTTGATTAGTTGTGCCTTATTTCGATCAGAGAGCGGTCTTGACCATTACCTTCCGTGGAAAGATAAGGGTCTGCGATGAACGAGCTCACCCAGAACACACCTATTCAGTCACGTTTAAAGATATTTAGGTTATACATCCTACTCAAAAACAAAGTCGTACAGGGCTGGGCTGTGCGCGTAATAGATTATGATGCGCTTAGTACGCCTTTAGGAAATATCGACGAAGTAGAAATGATATTCCACCGTACGTCTGGATGTCGGTAATCTATCACAAACTTGGTTTTATCCCAAATAACGTTTGTTCGAGTTTTCATTCTTTCAGGATATGTTGGATGTTTATAGCAAAGATACGATTAGGTTCGGTTAGGTTAGGTTAAGTTAGGTTAGCCTCCTTCTGTGAAAGCGTACTTTCGCACAAGGAGGCCTCGGAACGGCTCAGAGAGGACGACCCCCTCGCTGACCCGCTCCGAAGACGGCGGCTGGGGAGACGAAGGAGGCAGTGCCCACCTTCTTCCCCCGCTGTAGTGAGCCGTGGGGACAGGGGTCGGGGGACCCTATCTCCAAGTCTATGCTCACAAGTGTGAGGGTGCCTTTGTGTTGACCTAGGGCACTCTCTGAAGGCCGGGGCCGCTCACGTGGACCATCCGCCGAGGCGTTCCTACTATTAATAGGTCACCCTGGATGGCCGATGGTAATAATGTCCTCTAAATAGATTTAGGCTATCACAACATCGGTTGAGGACATTACGTTTTGTCCAAGGGTAGTTAATGTTCATCAACATTAATTGTGTAGGTTCGACCGTAGCTTAAGGTATTGTTAGTAAAAAGTAAATTGAAAATTAAATTCATAGATACACAATACCACATCGTTATTAACGCAGAGTATTGGAGTTCTGCGTCCCGGTAATTGACAAGTCCTGGTTAATCCTTCCGCACCGCCTAGTGCTGCGGCGACGAAAATCAGTGCTAGGCACTGCCGGAGACTCCGAAATAATCAGATACAGGAATATTGTTTAACGGTGTGCTTGGAATCCTGTTTCAAATTGGAAATGAAACTATTTTTTTATTGCGCATATTTATTTTGACGAATGTAGTCGAGTGGCTTGCATACCCACCGCTTTTCACGATGGCGCCATTTCTGAGGCGTTGGAGAAACCACCTTACTTAGTTCTGCCTTCAAGCAGTAATGTGAGCATTACTGCGTTACGGTTTGGGTTAGTTTCGGTAAGGATGCTGGTGAAATTACAGGCACATGGGATTTGTCAATTACGTCTCAGGGTGACGGGCGTAGTGGCACTGCCACTCAGATTGTTGTGATTTAAAGCTTTGAGTGGAACTGCAACTGTTATGGACAGACGTATCGCTTACTATCAGGCACACGATTAGTTCATCCCGTTGCTTAGTACTATAAAAAAGAGGTGCAAGGTCCCTGGTACATAACAAGCCCAGGGTTTTCTGCAGAAGGTATTTAATTTGATCATCATCATCCCATTACTGATCTTGAGGATATATCTATCAATAGTGAGGGTATATAGCTTTGTCAACCACATTAGACCTGAAGGTTAAACCACGAACTTCAAGGTCACGCAACATGCAAGTTTCATTACGATGTATATTCCTTTAGGGTTAGCGAGAGGTAATGCTACTAAATATTAACAAATGTACGTTAACTAGAAACTAAAGTCAAAGATTCAAATCGCCACAGGGTTTAGACTTTTTGACAGTTCTCCCACTCAGCTACCTTGGCTCCTTGGTTCTAGTGAAGTATCTTCGTGCACTTTAGAATATTTGCACGCAAAGTACAGGAGGCAATGCGTAATTAAATAGACCTACGGCGAAAACGGAAATTATTTTTCATAAAGACAATGGAAATACGAGATTGTTTGCACACTTGATTCACTAACGTAGCCGCAGGCAAGCGCTAGTGTAAACAGATAAAGACAACAATGTTGGGACAATAAGACAAATCTAATAAAGTGCTGGTGAAACAAAAGTTGCGGCACGTAGTTGAATGGCACAAACTACGTGAGGCCCGCCTAGCTGTGAGTGAAACCGCATTGTGAATCATGACGATGGCAATGAAACGAAATTAAGTCAATTAAGTCACCATCAGTCTGCTGAAAACTTGTTGAGACCAATTTAATGAGCCCAAAACACGATAGTTCTACTCTAAATTGAGGAGTTGGGTAGCCTACTGACTGTTCAGGGGGTGTACTCCCGTCCTGAGTCACTTCATTTCTGTCGCCAAGCAGCAATATGAGCATTACTGTGGGAAGTTTCGTAGGATAAGTAACTTATCAACTTATGTGTCAGGGTATCGGGCACAGTGGCAGTGCCCCTCAGATCTTTGTGATTTAAACTGAGATCTCAACACTGACTGAGAAAAGAGCTGATAATCTATAAACTGCTGAACAGATTTTCATTAATCATAGCTAAGACCCATCCCCATTAAATTAGCTTACAAATGCTCTGAAATTAATCTATTCGTTTAGGAGCCACGATGCCGCAAATACACATACATACAGACACACAGCTAAAGATTTCAAATATCTCCCTTATGTAATAAATAGATCCAGAGATTACTTTGCGTATAGTAATTGTGTATAGTAAGTAAAATTTATAATAATTAGTTTCATTTATTGGATTTCATATATTACTTCATAACTTGAGCTGTATTTCGTATCAATTTCAGTCTCTCATTCATCATCACCACCATTTTAGCTCTTACTCCAACGGGTTTCCGCAACCTTCATCAGGTCATCAATCCACCTTGTGGTTGACTGGTCTATCCATATTGCGTCTTCTTCTATACGGTCGCTACTCGAGAACTCATTGACCTCACCTGCTATCTGTTCTAAAGTTGCCAGGTCCAGTTGTCGTTGGTTGTTATAGCCGGACCTTTGACTTTAGCTCCACTTTGACCATTTCTGGCTTATCTCATCACTACATTCCAAAAAGAAACATATAATGATTACTTAGAGAACGTTCGCTTTTGATAGCTGTGTAAAGTTTGTACTTCTTATCCAGTTAAGACAAAACACTCAGACCGTTAATGAGGATAGGGTCATTATGATTATTTGTTACGGGTGAATCGTTCGGTCCATTGTCGTAAAGGGAACGCACAAATGTGTACTTACATGGTAACATTTTCCCCAACTGAGTTATCGTTGCATAATAAATACTCTATGACACATGATAAATATTCCGCTATTGCTGCTTCGAACACTCGTCGCCGCTTAGCTAAACACAGTTTACAGTTTCACACTCCCCCGGAGCGTAATGTTTACAAGTTCACATTTATTTACAGGTGTTACCGCTGACGTCACACATATGTTACGCACGCTCGTGAAACCTTGGGGATTAATTCAGCGCGTGCTTATAGAAAATCCCTTTTACCGTTTCTAACCGACTTTAATAAAGGGTTGTTATAGGATTTATCATCAACCTGTTTCTCATCATACTGTTAGGCACGGTTCACGGTTAGAGGAGATTTTAAGGCGGAGCTTTAGATCATAATCCTTCATGCGGATTGGAGATTTCACACATTTTTCAAGAATTATGATTTGTGTTTGACATGCAGGGTTCACCATAAAGTTTTTCCTTATCCTTTTGGTATTAAACATTCACAAAATGTACATACTTACATTGGAAATTAAAGTCATATGTACAGCCCCTGTGATTTAAATCATCGATTTCTCAATGAAGAAATAACAGTTCTTTCATTGAGTTACCACCGGTATTTAAAATTTTATGTATTTGAAAAGAAAAAGCTTTACTAAAACCTATGTACAGTTCGATACGTGTGTATTTAAACCTTACAACCGTGTAACATTTTTGCCTTCGACGCACAAAAATCCAGAAACGAAAGGCCAACAATTTTCATCAGCGCTTGTCACTGGCACACTCCCTTTTAAACCATGTCGATACAGACAGCCTGTGTACTATCTACACTTTATTTTGGGTATTTACAGGAGAAAAAAGGAAGCATTTGATCATAACAAACGCAAATGTTTGAACACCTACGGTATTCTTTGTCTGTTGTTCTGGACTTTTGCAAGGTTATAGTGATTATCACTTTCTGGACAAGTATGCTTCCATACTCAATATTGTTACTTACCAAGAGGTATACCTTAAAAATCTCACCTGTTATTGTTTACGGCAACTTGCTTTTTTTTCTTTCACTCCACCCCATGACCGATGTGAGCGCTGTTAGTTCATTCATTGCCTATTATTTTATTAGTAGCCGTTTTGTTATTATTATAAGCCTGGTCTGTTTAATTGCTGGAAAAGGCCTCCCCCTATTTTTCCATAGGTCCCGGTTTTTTGGGCAATATCTATTCCTTTAAAAAGGAATCGAAATCATTCCACCATCACTGACGTGGTGGCTTTCCGTTTTGATCGTTATTTAAAATAATAAAAGTGCGATTGAGAGTATATTTTGGCGTTTATAGCTTTCTAGCCCTCCAGTCTGTTTTTGCTTTTGCGTTGATTTTTGATACAATTAAATATTGGATTTGTGAAAAGCAGTGTACGGACCCATTACTAATATCAAGCTTATTTACACCTATTCTAATAATAAATAGTTGTTTAATGTAACTCTCGCTATTACATAATTCACACCTTCTGCGACTAAATTTAATGTGTTTTGATTATGGGTATCTGTGCTTGTGTAATAAACAATTTTCTTTTTTTCTTATTTTTAAATGGCGTTGTATTGTAAGTAGTAATATATAATTTACAAAAATGATCGTGCAATACATTGACTTATAATTGTAAGTCAATGGTGCAATAGTAACAATGGGTACCCTAGATTTGAAAATTTCGCAACTCCGTTTTTGAATGAAATCAAATAAAGATTAAAATATAATTTGCAGACCTTCTTATAATTAATAAAACAAAGCATAAATATAGGTAGTCAAATAATTATTTGTTGTAATTCTGTTTCTTGCGCGAATTTAGCACACGATTGTGACATCTGTGGAATGGCAACATTAGTTTAATTTGGAAGAAAGGTTGATTTGTTTGTTTGTACAGCGTCGCGCCTTCCAATTCTTTACAACATCTTCTTACAAAATGTTTCAATTTGTCTTATTTTACATTGAAAGTGGTCTACAATATTTTTGACACAAATTTGTAGTCTAATTTACATCTAAATCATTACGATCAGAACAAATAAGTATCACGTTTCCATTACCGTCCATTAATTCAGCAAAATCCGAAGGATTAAATCCATTAAACGAATGCACCTGATAATCCACAGGTAATATGTATATTCATGATAAATGTATGGACGAATCCATTAACGGCCTTAAATCTCTCATCGGAAATTTGTTCATGTTGTTTTATTATTGTGTATTGTTTTAGTTACTGGTAAACTGTATTCATTGGGACTCATATTAATTAGTTGTTACTAGAAAAGGTAAAATTATTTTCTATTTTGGGACCAACGGTAAGATAGTAGTTGGGAGATCCGAAGGACCCAGGAGCTGGAGGGTATTATATCTGAGACCAAATAATATCAGAGAAATGAAGTCCGCAAGACTTCGTTGGCTTGGATATCTCGAAAAGTTGCCAGCTCATTGGGCGGTGAAAGGGCCTGCATGAGGTGTTATAGGGGATGACCGACGAGACCAGTTCAGAGGGAGCAGATCGCACAAGATAGGGAGCGCTGGCGCCAACTCGTATCGGAGTCTTAGGGTCGTATTCTAGAACTCTACTCAATGCTCAAGTCAGGATTTGAGTATGGTTTAAAGCACTCGAAATCATACTCAAGTCCCTGCCATTAAGGTCGTATTTCCAGTGCTTGTGTTTCCAGTGCAATCCTGACTTGAGCATTGAGTAGAGCTCTAGAATACGACCCCAAGACTCACTTCGGATCGCTGAGTAACTAACTATTCTCCATATTCAACTCAATGGCCACTGAAGAAAATTCCTAAAATGCAAAACTGATATGACGGTTGAATTTGTAGTTAGTAGAATAAATGCCTCTTCATTTCCATCACCATCAGCCCATTATTCGTCCCGCTGCTGGTCACGGATTTCCTTTAAAGAGATGGCTTATGCCGTGGTCCGTCACGCTGGCCTAATGCGAATTGAGAACTTCTTACGTTATCCATGGGCTACGAACCTTCTTCCACGTCTCTGCTCTCTACCGTTAGCGAGAAATATTGCTAAAAAACTTTCACAAAAGAACGGAACTTAATAACTTTGAGATTAAAGTCTATAATTCGGAGATATTACGATCCAATACACGAGTCGTCTATACGTCAGTAATTGGGACCTAAATACTCCACCGCATTTTGGTTTGGACTGCGGTTAAATTATTTTGGAGTTGTAAAATGGTGACAATAACATGCCTGAGAAGTATGCACCGAATATAATAGTCATGCCGTCAGGAGTAGTCGTCGAGTCAGTCAAAGTGATTCTCTTTTATCGTAGTTACCCTATCCCTACATCGGATTTAATTTTAGGTAAAGGACCACAAATAATATTATCTTGTCCTAAAACAGAAATACGCATAGAAACATAGCCCTTCAGAATGATATTGGGAATCGGACGTTATTCCGTTCTTGTTTCGACACAGCCGGATAAGCTGTGAGTAAGGTTCCCCATTCTTCAGACCTAGTAGAGTAGCAAATTCCTTTTTCATGTATGAACGTTGAGCTTCTGTGTCGTTGAGTGTCCGAACACAAATCTCCTTTTTGTCACAAACGAACTAGGTACTCGTTTAATACATACTGCCTCAGAAATTGGAACTTACCATCTACATCTCAAATCTTTAATTTATTTTTAGTTTGGTATATTACATTATTACTCGACATTTATGAACCGGTTTACATGATTCTTTTGTTATTGAATTCCCTTTGTGTTTTAAGTATTAGTCCTATTCAAATTTAAAAACAATATTTCACCTCTAATGGTGACAAATTAGGGGATAAATCTGGTTTATGGAGTTTCACTCGCTTTCCGTTAACCGGTTTCAATAAAACTTGGCACATAGATGTAATTTTTACCGGACTGCAGTCCTGTACGAGGAGGTTGGTGTTCTCAGCGTTCGCAAGCTCTTCGCTCTTAAGATTGCAATCAAAACCCACATGCAAGTGCTTTGATCAAAAAACGTGTACGTCATGTCCAGCTCCCTATCATACGTCAGTTCTTCTGCTAAAAGATTTCACCCGTTTCTATCCGCATTCCTATACAACAACGTTCTTAGTTTTTGTGACATAACCGCTCACGCGGTACATGCAGCCGTAGACGCATACCACACCTAGAGGTGCCAGTGATGATTTTATACCGATTTATCGGATATCGAAATTATGACAGGTAAAAGAACTAATATTAATTGCTATTTCGGTAACTACTCTAGCAAGCCATAAAGTTTTTAATGCCTGGGTCTGTCATTTAAAAAAAATAAACAACTTCAAAAATACGTCACGACAATCGTGTGTGTTATTATTTGGGCTGGTGATTTCGGTGTTTATTTATTGAAAACATACCGTAAGTAGCGGTTTTAAGTTTATCCTGAATATAAATGTTTATAAACTATACTTTAAGGAGTAATTTCATGGTAAACGTTAGAACCACTCAAACGGAATATTATCATATTTATCCAAGTACACCAAAAATTTCATTAGTGCTTTTTAAGTGCAGGACTTGCGGTGTATCACTGCATTTTATTTGAGATGTTTTTGTTGGTAGTACGGAGGGTATTTATTTAGCAATGCAGAATAATAATTTTTATTTATAAAAACTTGTATTTAATCTGAATGCTTTTCTAATTTGTGAAACCAACTAGCCGCCATTTTGCGGTAGGAGGAGCGCATCGTGTGAGCGGTTATAACTCAGCTCAGTATTCGACGCTAAACGTGTACTGCAGAACTGGTTGCTTGATTTATCTTATGATTTTGTTGAAAATTTGATTAATTGTATCATTTCATTTAATTTTATTTTATTGATTTTATTAATTTATAAAATTGCAGAAAATGTTGGTCATATTTTTAAATATATATTTATCATATTTATTTTTATATCAATTTCTTTTCACTTTACAGGCTAATATGTAATTTATGAAAATCGTATGTCTGGGACCTCACGATTCAGGCTTACCTAGTGTGAGGACTGTGGTAAATTTGAAATTGTAAACATGTTTTGTCAAATATTTTTTTTAAATTATATTTCATTAAAATGAAAATAAAATGTCATGATGACCTAGAACGATATAGAACTAATCGATAATGAAAATAGCCGACAGATGAAAGGGTACAGCCGCTACATTGTGATTGGAAGACTTCATTGATATGATGATTCATATTGGTGATGACTGGAAAGACAGTAACTGCATTGAAAGGGTCACTTTTTTGTAATTTCTTTCTTCTTTAACATTTAATTATTGTGATCACTATTATATCATAGAACAACAAGCGAGACCTTGTGTTTGTGATTTCGGCATATATAAATAATGCTATATTGTTCAGTCATTACTAATGTTAAATGTACCTACTTACTGATAACATTTTGTTACCCTTAGCCTAAAAACTATATAAACTTGGTTTGTTTTCTTAATAAATAAATTAAAAAAGAGACTACGATAACGAGTACACCGAAAGCGACGAGCAAATTTTTGAGTACTGAGTTTTTTAGTTGAAAAATTTTCCTTATAATACTTTAATTTAATATTTTTTCAATGTTGAATGAAACCGGTATCTCCGTCTGATATTCCAATGCGTCGTGACGTTGGCCCACATTTCTGCGCACCGGATAGAATTACCCTCGCTCCGTCGCGCGTGTAGGGTTCGACTCCGATTCGACGAACCGTATGCCATGTGTTACACACAACCTTGCAAGATCTTTGAGCTGAAATGTTAGAATTTCTCGTCTAACCCGTTGCTTTGAGTCACACATTTAGTTAGAAATTACGTTTAGGTTGTTACTACGCAATTTAATAAAGGTGGTAATGCAATTGAAGAAAATATTCATCTATTAAATTCGTCTTCACGTTGTGAAACTTTTAAGGCGAAGCATTTCAACGCGAGCCTATGTACATTTTAGGAGGTGAGGTGGTCCCCCGGTTTGGTTTTGAGCCCCCTTTGAGTCCCGCAGCTCGTACGCTAAAAATTAATATAAATAAAATAAGAACAGGTGAAGAAAATTCGACAGCGATCCGACATCGACAAGCGCCCGATGGCGACTGACGGGGGCAGGAGACGCGCGGCGGGTCGTTAAACCTCTGGGCAATTTTCAAATTTTGAGATAAATGAGAATTTATTTAATATATAACTATAGGACGTCAGTTAAAAACCAAAATTTTAGCAGATTCTCTGTAGTATGACTACTTAGTTAAAGAGAAATATCTCCACATAAAAATTTATAGGTACTTGGAAACTATGTAGTAAATTGTAATGTGTTGTTTTTATCAAATGAAATGACATTATATGAAATGAAATAAACTGGAATATTTATTCGCAAGCAAACACGGTGACATACGATATTATACAAGGTGTCATGAAAACATGTTGTTGGCACTGGCACGCAAAAAATAAAATTAAATTGAAGTTAAATAATGTGATAAAATTGAAATTTGACAAATTATATAATTTAAATTTTATGATTTTGATAAATAGAAATAGCTGTAAAATTACAAAATAAACAATATCAAAGAGGTATAAACAGCACGAATACAAAAAATGTCATTATGTTTCATTTTTCAAAAATCTTAGATGATGACAGATTACATAACAAATGAAATAACTTTTTTTAACATATTTACCAGGTAAGTTTGCGATAGCTGTAGACAAAGTTAAAAGTTATATATTTTTATGGACATGCTATAACAATTCCTATAGAAGCAAGTGGTGTTGGGGACCAGCTAAGCGGTTTGAATATCTAAGTTAAAAAAATATATTTCATGTTTTCTGGTAAGTAAATATGATAAATTTTTTTAACACACACGCATACCTCAAATATGTACATGGCGGGAAGAATTAGAATATTTAGACAGATTCAAGCGGGCCTACTCAACATATGGCTCTGTACATTTCATATACATTTTTTCTGGATAAGAAATACACAGTTTAGCTCTACACAGTTCCCCCGGATGATAGGTCATACCGCAAGCTTGAGCAGACAAATGCATGGTAGGGCATCAACGCAGTCCTCTGATCACATGTATGTGCGTTAGACAGTGTAAAGCAAATACAAATTGATTCAAGTTTGCCATACTGAATCAACCTGCGGTTTACATGACAGTTGAGAGACCAATACTACGCCGAGAAAATGGCTAGATGAGCATTCCACAATTTCGTGTCCACTATAATTATAAAATTATATACGCTTTGTTTTTGAAACATTAACTTTCAGATTATTTTACTTAAGCAAGTAAATAAAATTACATATAGTGTCATTTATTTCTTTTTCACAATCTATGTCAAATTAATAACTATTGATAGATATGTCATCTGCAAAAAGGGTGCATGGATATTTTGTCATTTCAGGGAGGTCATTAACATAATTATAATAAAACCAGTAATGGACCTAAAGTGTGAAGTCTGGTTAGAGCTGTAACCTTACGTAAGAGGGTCACAGAATGGTAATTCTTAGAAGCATTCAAATGGTATCCAGACCACCTGGCACAACTCATCATCACCCTCTGGTTCTTGACACAGACATCCGCGGCTGCTTTCAAAGTAGGGAAGCGTAGTCAAGTAGCAGCGCGTAAATGCAATGCGCAACTTAGGGAGCGTAACTTGCATGTTTATTTTATTTATAGAATGTGAATGAATTATTTGTATGGAGCGCGTATTTATTGATCGAGTGATTGCTTACATTATAATAAATAATTACATGTCGTTAAATAATAGTATATTATTGCAGATAAGGGAAGTAAGGCATTGCTGAAGGAGCATGAGTGACTGGCTTATATTGATACGAGTCAAGCAATTTCCTTTCTTCAGCTTCATATAGTGCTTTTCTCAAACAATATTGGACTGCCATGCAGAGTTCCTGGGATCGATTTCCAGGCCTAAATATTTGTATGGCCTAGAAGTATTTCTCTCGTGAGTTTAGGTGTAATTTGTGATTGTCTATGTGTGTGTCCATGGTACCCTTGATACTGGGTTTCTCTAGCGCAGGGCTATGAGTGTTTGCGTTAAAATAAAAGACTAAAAATAGGATGTATAATAGAAAAATTTAAAAAGTAATAATTTTATATGTTGACATGTTATGACCAATTGCTAAATGAAAATGTAACTGTTTTTACAAGCACATTAATTATATCAGTCTGCTGAACTTATGATTAACACAACGTTGTTAATTTTACCGCATTTTTTTAAAATCTAAGCAGTACTAGTTTGATTCTCGCAATTACGAACACTTGGTAGTTGGCAGTATGAGTTTTCCTTTTACCTGTTTCTATAGGTCATTATTAGTAAATGAATTTAAAAGTTTATAGCTGCGGACAGTAATGTGTCTTCATACTTACTTTGCAGGCCTTGGCCGGGAAGAAGTCGCACGGTCCATAAATGATAAACATTCCGTGTTCGTTTTTTGAAAATAATACAAACATTGCCGAGTATGTTTGAGAAAAGGGAATAATAACTATATAAGAAAAGATACAAATGGATTTTATCAAGGATAGCACACTTGGACATCGTCCTCTGGAGGCCGGAAAAGTTTCCAACTTGGACAGCTAAACTTATGCTTTAGTAACTACCAGCTCTCGGTTACCAAACTTTACGTAAACGCAAGGACATGGTTCGTGTAGCCGAAGGGCTTGAACGTACATATATAACCGATTCTGTCATGAACGTGGTGCAGAGCGAATGCATGAAATTCACGCATGGTCTGCGCTTAATAATTGCAGCCGCGGCTCGACGCAATGTGCCGTGAAATATACCAGCTCTCTATGGCATTGCTGAGTATTTTTCTAAGAGATATTAATACTTGAGACGTTGCCTTTTGATATTTCAGAGTAAAAATGTTTCGATATCGGATAGCTGACTAAATTGAATGGGTAGTAGTAGAAGAAACATGAATTTAATTATACATACAGGCATTACAGGTATTAATATGTGACATACAACCACAGTTTTACATTTTGGCAGTAGTGGAGCTTTTTCTGAAAGAGTTCGCCCAGGGAAGTTCCGCCACCTTACCTAGTTCTGCCGTCAAACAGTGATACGAACGTTGCTGCGTTCCGGTTTTGAAGGGTACGGGTGCTGGTGAAATTGCACATGGGACTTGTCAATTTATGTCTCGTGGTGACGGGCGCAATGAGCGTGTCTTTTTGATCTTTGCGATTTGAAGCTCTAAGTGGGACTGCAGTTGTTATGGACAGGCGTGTCGCTTAACACCAGGCGAACGACTTGTTCGTTCCGTGAGTTGGGTACATATCATAAAAAAACAACACCAATTGCCTAATCTCGAACTAGGGAATTCCCTGTCTTGCATGGGGCGCACTATAAGTTTCCGGAATTAATAAGAAAAAAAAAACTTTAAGTGGTCAGAAATGAATTTATTGTTTCTCAAAATATTCTCCGTTAGCGTTAATGCACTTTTTCATACGAATGAGTCAATTTTGAAAACATTTATGCCACTCGTCCGTGACAATCTCTGAAACATATTTTTCATTATGTTAATGACATTATATTTAGTTTATATTAATGACTTACCTAGCCTCATGGAGGGTTTAAAACATGAGATAGTATTGTTTGCTGATGATACTTCGTTATTACTTAAAGTTAATAGGCACCAATGTTTCTACGACGATGTGAACAATACTATATCTAAAGTAGTTGCTTGGTTTGCTATTAATAACCTGCTCCTTAATGAGAAAAAAAAAACAAATTGTGTGAAATTTACATTACCCAATGTTAGAGAGACAGTTACAAACATTGTAGTTAGAAACGAAAAATTGAGTCTTGTGGATACAGTTGTATTTCTAAGTATAACGTTAGATGCTAAATTGCAATGGGGTCCACATATAAGTAAGCTATCAAAACGGCTCGGCTCTGCAGTGTACGCGTTTAAAAAAATACGGAAACTTTCAGACGCCGAAACCGCTAGATTGGTTTACTTCAGCTTCTTTCACAGTCTAATGACATACGGCATTTCGTTTTGGGGTAATGCCGCCGATATCAATAGAATCTTTGTCCTGCAGAAACGTGCGGTTAGGGTAATTTACAATCTGGGCCCCAAAGTATCTTTGAGAGATAAGCTTAAGGAAATTAATATTCTTACACTAGCGTCACAGTATATCTATGAAATGTAATTTATGTTAAGAGGAATAGTAATCTCTTTAAGAAAAATAGTGACAGACATAACATTAATACGAGGAATAAAAATAAGTTTCCTGTTCTTGATAGTCGTCTTCACAAAGTCACTAATTCATTTAAGGGGCAATGTATATGCTTCTATAACACGATTCCGGTCGATATACAAAATTTGCCTTTCACCAGGCGTTTAAAACTATAGCGAAACAAAAACTTTATACTAAAGGTTATTATACATCTTCTGCGTACTTGGATGAAAAAAATCCGTGGTAGTAACCCGTTTAGCTCATGGAGGTAGTCTCGATCTCTGATGTTTCAAAACAAAAAAAATATATATATATTGTAAATGTTGAATGTGTACAAATGTTATTTACAAAGAGCAACCCCTAGAGTTTCTTGCTCATTGTTCTCAGGGGAATCTGCCTTACGAATGAGCGGTAGAGTTTAACCAATGTGACGACTTCAAGTGTAATAATGCTTACCTATGAAATAAAGATTATTTTGATTTTGATTTGATTTCATACTCTTCGACAGCCTCTTTAGGTGATGAAAATCGTTGACCGCGTAACTGGTTCTTAATAAATTTAATACTTAATAAATTTTTGGAAATAAATAAAAGTCGCAAGGCACCACGTTGGGACTGTACGCGGTATGTCTCATAAGGTCAACGTTGTTCACCTTCAAAAATTCATTTGTCTGTCAGGGCGTGTGAGAACTGGCAATTTCGTGGTGCAAGATGGTACGGCGTTTACGGTTATTTTTACGGAGTTTGTCAATAACTTCCGGCAAACAAATGGTCGTGTACAGATAACTATTTACGGTACAACGATTTCGAAGCAACAGTAGCCACGTGTCCAGTTTTATTAAAAAAAGAAGCAATCATCCGCTTAGAGGCCCTTTTCACGCGCGCCACTTTGGTTGGTTTCGTCTCATCTCGAAAGACCCATACACTCGATTGCTGCTTTGTTTTGGAATCGTAACTATAAATCCATATTTCGTCACCTATTACTATGTCCCAAACCAAATTTGATGCCCCTTCGTTAAATCTGGTAAGCATGGCATTGCACCAAGTGACGCGATCCGTTTTTTGAGCCTCAGTCAAATTGTGTGGGATCCACCGAGAGCACAGCATTTTCACACCCACATGTTTGTGTAGTATTGATTGTATTTGACTCATGCCTATGCCTAAAGATGCCCGAATGTCATCGTATATCACATGCGTGTCTGTTTTGATCATACGGCGCACAGCATCGATATTTTTGTTGTTCACAGCAGTGGACGGGCGACGATCACGAAATTCGGCACTGCGATTCACACGACTGCGTTTGAATTCTGCAAACCAGATATAAATATAGGAAATGAAACTATTTTTCCGGATTTAAATCGCGTATATTTGTTTTTTCAAACAAACCGACGTTTCGGGCCCTTTACAGGTCCCATGGTCACGGTTGACTGAGGTGGTACAGTCTTCAACCGGTTATGTCTAATATTAATGCAAACCACCCTATTTTTTCACTACAGTTACAATACTTATTAATTAAATACCTTATTTTTAATTTTACAAAGAAAACATTCCAATTTACGCTACATTAAGTTTTACAAATTATTTTATTGAATGAATTTTTATTAAGTTTAATTTATTATTAATTATGAATAGAAATTAGAATAAACTAAAACATATTAATTAGTACTGCAGTCTTATGTCTGTTTGGGATTTTCATCTTATAGTAGTATAATAGTCATCTTGCATGGTGCTTCATCGCTAAAGCAGTTTAAAGTCGAGTAAAGCTCCGCTGAGCTGTTAATATACACTGGAAGTAGTATAAAACCATATAACGAAAATCCATGGTGATGTAGACAACCAATTTCTAAAATGACGTCACAATATAAAAACAAGTGACGGTCAGATGAAGCAAACAGTATTCTTCAGCCAAAGAGTTCAATTTTCAAATGTCGTAATTACTTTTTAAATATTGTTTATGTAAGTAGCCAGTTCCGCAAAACTTATAGTGCGCGTTATGTATGATTTGCAGAGCAACGGAATTTATTTTGAGGCACTTCCCAGAACAACCAGAAGTTCGTTTCCCAATTTGGTCCTACCGGGAATCGAACCCGGGACATTCAGCGCCCACAATGTAAACCGTTAGATCACCGAGGTCATCAAAGTGATAGTCTGCTAAATATGATTAATTTTGTCAGTATATTTAGTAACTTATTTTTACGCAGCATAGTAATAAGAGCGTTTACACACTACATCCAGTTCGTATCAGTTCCGAATCCGAGAAATGACGGTCCGAAATGTCGCAGGGGTCCGGTACGTATTGCGCAAATGCGCTTAGTGTTGAAGTAAACCTAGTTCACTGCAATTTTGTTTGTTTGTCGTAACCTTTATTATTTCTCTAATTTAATATGGCACAAGATAAATTGGCTGTTAACATTATCAGCACAACCCATTGCGACTGCAATCTATATACAGTTGCATACAACTTATGTAATAAATATAACAATTTTCACAGTCGACAAGTAGATAGGAATTGCCAATTTTGGGCCACTAGTACAGAGTCTATATTCGAATATTCGTCTCTATTGACATTCCATAAGGTTCCTAATTGAATGCTCATTTTTCCCATGACGTTACGGAGACCAGTTACACTGGAATATGTGTTGTTATGAAGAGATGACCAGTTTGTAATGACCTGAGCTGTGGTGGGTATGGGTTAGTGATGGTGTTGGGGGTTCAGACTGTTGGTTGGTTGTAGTGGCGATGTTTTTTTGTTTGGGAGGCGCGTGAGACGGTGCGCTCTTGCGATAATAATTATGTGGATCGATTGCGGAACGCTGTGTAACGATCGCGTGGATTGGTCGTTTGATAGTTTTTCGATGTTTTACAGAGGCTGCCCCCACCGCCCGCCAAAACTACCAATCAACACGATGTTACTAGGAAAAGAGCGTTCAATTATGAACCATTATGTCAATGGGAATAGAGTGGGATTTTTTTGTGTACTGGCGGTCGTAGACTAGCAATTCCAATGTAGTATAAATAACTTTTTTTATTAGAAAAAAACCCAAAGTTTGTGGAATTACATTTATTTGTCAAGTTTTATTGTAATTATTATTAATACAAAGATCACTCAGAAAAAACACTCAGAAAAATTCCTTCGATCCGGTCGGATTCGAACCGACGTCTTCTTACATACCGTGCCAGACGCTATACCAACTAAGCCACGGAACGAACCAACGTACCTCACGAATTTTTCTATGTGCTTGCGTCGTGTCTTTGTACTTGGTCTTTCAACGACTTTTTAGTCGTAGCGCCATCTATGAGAAATCTATGACAGATTTATCACCCAGTTAGTACCTTTACAGCTACCAGTCCTGGCGAGAGATGTCGCTATTCACTGTATTAATTAAATTTTTATTGAATTGATATTCAATTATTTTTTGTGAAATTACTCCACTAGTTCGTTATAATTATTAATACAAAGATCGAACACTCAGAAAAAACACTCAGAAAAAAATCCGTTGGTTCGTTCCGTGGCTTAGTTGGTATAGCGTCTGGCACGGTATGCAAGAAGACGTCGGTTCGAATCCGACCGGATAGAAGGAATTTTTTCTGAGTGTTCGATCTTTGTATTAACAATTATAACAAACTAGTGGAGGAATTTCACAAAAAATAATTGAATATCAATTCAATAAAAATTTAATTTATTGTAATTGATAAAAGTAAAGTGGTTATAAATTCAACAAACCGGTTTCATCCCTTACTTTGTCTCCGTTAGACATATTTTCATGAAATATTAATGGGACCACTACAGAAGTACACAAAACAAAAGAATTTCGTTAAATGGTTTCGGAAATATCAGAGTAGTCGCGTAACACAAAAAAAAACCCAGGCCAATTGAGAACCACCACCTTTTTTTAAGTCTCTTAAAAATGAAAACATTACTAAATATTTTTTTTCAAATGCTGATTCTGATCATCCAATGATAAGTGGACGAAGATCGAGGGAGTGGAATGCTTTACACACTACCTACCGGACACAATTCGAGGCACCTTTTTTATTCTTAATGGGATAGAATACAAGAATATTTTAATGTCGTAGGAAAAGTTTTACAAAATTAAATAAAGACTGTTGGAAATGATGTTTTGTTTACCAGTTTCAAAATTACATAATACATTTTAATTAATTACACATTGTTTAAGCTTAGGATTCAGTAGGTATTAAATATACTGAAAATGCAAGGTGCCTGGAATTATGTGTCCGAGAGTGTATCACACGTTTATTTCCACATCAGCATATAATAGCACTTGCGTCAGTGTATCAGAATAATGGCCGTCAGGAAGAGGAAGTGTGAAATCGTAAAAGTGACAACAAGCTGTGGTGACGGTCTTTTTTATTAAAAAATATGGAATATTCACAATATAACGATGGAACCCCAGCCTACGTCTAGCCCCCCAAAATATGGAAAGAGAAAAGTTGAATTAAATCCTTCAATTCCCTCGCACACTCTCTGTTACATATCCTGTACAATATCGAAAAGCAGGCAACTTTTCGGCGGTATTCAAGGTTCTGCAGTTTTACCTCTACTTATTCCGAGTCGCCTGTAAGCCGTCCTAAGTGCTAAAAATTATACGAGACAACAATTTAGAAATATTAACTTAAAACACACGTAAAAACACATTGCCTATAGAGAACACTAAACGAAACTAAGTTAAAACAAACCCATTCCCCAAACTCTCGCACCAACTTCCAAACTTTGGCGTAATAATAATTTTTCCCAATACGCGATGCAGTGGGCGGCGAAGTTGAGTGTGAATGCGGCATAATTGCATGCGAGCGGCAACCGGCAAATGCGGCGTTAAATACCAGCGCAACTTTTCTAATATGGCCGCAAGCACGAACCGGTATTGTGAACGTCGTTTAAAGGACTGCTAGTTTATTGTAAAAACCACGAATATACAGTATTGTAAAACTTGATCTAAACCCACTGACTTGATTTGGGTTCACGAACTCGATTCGTCCTTGACGCTAATGATTTTTTTAATGATACCAAGTGACGGGACGTGCGCCTGATGGAAAGCGACTCGCCTGTCCATAACAGTTGTAGAGCTCAGAGCTATAAAGCGAGAAGAGCAGCATAGCACCAATTGCAAGTACCATTATGGAACTTGTCAACTTATGTGTCAGGGTGACGGGCGCAGTGGCAGTGCCCCTCAGATCTTTGCGATTTAAAGCTACAATCATTTTGTATCATAAAAAAATCACCAGCACCATCACCCTTCAAACCAAAACGCAGTAATGCACACATTACTGTTTGACGGCAGAAATAAATAAGGTGGCAGTAGGATGCAGTTCATAATATATAACAACAAATGACATATTTTTAGTCGATATAATTAATTTATAGTATACAGACATTTGACTTAATCTTGCATGATATAAAGGTCACTGAGTATAATAGACGGTTGATATAACAACTTTCAATCTAATATACCGATGGCATAATGTTCATTTTATACAAACACTTCAGATATAATATTCACTGAGTATAATGTACATTATAAATATAAGTCCAGTGTTATTTAGGTGCAATGGAGAATGAACCGAATTTGTTACCATTTATAGTTGGTTCGACTTCCTCCAGCGGGTTTAGGTTAGGTTAGTATAAGCAATTAAATATTCTGCTTAAATTACTAACACAAAGATCGAATACAAAAAAAATTTGCCTTCCGGCCGGATTTGAATCGACGTCTCCTAGCAAACCGTGCCAGACGCTTGCCAACTAAGCCACGGAACAAACCAGTGGACCTTACGAATTTTCCTAAGTGCTTGTTGTCGGAGCTTTGTATTTGGTTTTCAAAGGAGTAATTTCACAAAAAATAATTGAATATCAATTCAATAAAAATGTAATTCTGCTTAAAGTTTTAATAAACACATTTTATATCGAGTTCTTAGGTTTTCGCGACTGTTACACATAGGAAATAAAACTATTTTCCCAGTTTTAAATCGCTTATATTATTTGTTTTTCTCAAAGAAACCAACGTTTCGGGCCCTTGACAGGTCTCATGGTCACGGTTGATTATATTTTATTACACAAAAAGCACTTAAGCTATATAAAAACAATTATATTTTGCGATTGTACATTTAATGAAATAAAAAAAAATTCTTATCAACATAATGTAGGGCGCTTCAACTATTCGTAAAACGAAATGTTGTGTTTTATTATTTAATACATTAACATTGGTAGTTCTTATACTATGTATTCTCTATGTCACTTAGTCATTATATCTAATGTTTGTTATACTGAAGGTTCTTAAGTTTTAGCGAATGTTACACATAGGAAATGAAACCATTTTTCCGGATTTAAATCGCGTATATTTGTTTTTTCAAACAAACCGACGTTTCGGGCCCTTTACAGGTCCCGTGTCCCAGTCAACCGTGACCATGGAACCTGTAAAGGGCCCGAAACGTCGGTTTGTTTGAAAAAACAAATATACGCGATTTAAATCCGGAAATATACTTTCTGAAGGTTCATTATACGCATTGAAATTATACCTTTTGTTGTTATATCTCCTGCAGATTATATACAGTGAGTGATTATATTCTCAGAAATTATATTGCAGTACAGTTTTTTTACTTAAAAAACTGTACTGCATTTCTTTAACATTCATTAGGAAGGAGGAAGCGAAGTTTTGTTCAGTTTGAATGGAATGAGAGACATGCATCTCATTATGTGTTTGAGTCGACAACAGGAGAACTTAAAAAGCTCATTTTCTACTTCAAAACGAGCTAGTTTTGTAAGTCACAAAACAGGTTTACTCTCCATACACGTAACTAGTATTCTTCAAACTATGTTTCATTTAATGAACGGGTAAATTTTTTAATACGTATTTACTTAGTTCGTAGAATACAAGAATACAAAATATTTATTCGCTGAAAAATTTATTAACGTTAAGGTGTTATGTATCAGTATTTTAATGCAATCGTTGCATAATGAGGATTCTTCGTCGTATTTAGGTCACTCGCTACGAAATAAAAAAAACAAAGTGATAGAATAGAAATGTCCGTGATTGGCCACGTACCGCTTATATTTTAACCAATTAGGTGGCAGTATAGTCATATTTAGTATTTTATATTGTTTTTAAATAGTTCTTCTTTGCCACATGGTTACGCCTTGGTACAAAGTCAAGAGCACGTCAAGCTTAAGATTTAAATCCAACTCTATGCCGCTTACGATAAGAACGGTCCAAAGTACAAAGTGGCAAGCTTGACGTGCTGTTGATTAAATAATTTGAAAATCAATGCCACTGCAGGTTATTACAAGCAGTGCCACTGAGCACTGAGAGCTTCAAATCGTAAAGATAAATTTACAAAGTCCATGTGCTTGTAATTTCACCAGCACCCTTGCCGTTCAAAACCGGAATGCAGTAATATGAACATTACTGCGTGGCGGCAGAAATAGGTTAAGGCAATACTTCCCTGGACGAACCCTTTCACAAGGAGCTGTAGTGCTACTCATTTTGTTCAAGTTTTCATTTTAACAGCGCGTAAATTAACGAAATAAAGAATCGCATCTCAAAAACACGAACTTCAATCAAAACCTGATTTAAGCCCTCAAAGCCTGCCCAGAATTTCACATAACACAATTATAATTTAACAATGGAGGTTAAATTAAGCAAAATAGCTGCATTTGTGTTAAATATTTTTTTCATGTCGTTGATATTCTCACCCTCTGTCCGCATCAGTGACGAGGCGTCCATATAATTCGATTCCCACCGGCTTTTAAAAATTTTCCACGTATAGGGTAAAACCGGGTCAGATGACCATAGGTGGCAGATGGCCAATCGCAATATTACAATGATCCACTAACGAGATGGCGATAGTTATTGCTCAGTTCGCATCGTATCGTGTCTAAGTGCAAGTGTACGGCGAATATGCTGAGTAAAAAAAAGAACAAGTAAGTAAAAACCTTGTTAATTGCTGACTGGCTCCAAAGCGTCGTGTGCCACTTTTGGGTTCAAGAAGACTGAGAATTTGAGGACATGAAGAAAAAAGAAGACAAAAAAAACAAAACACCAAGTAAAAGACCTATCTAAGTCTAGAAATAATTACTGGCTATCTTACCCAAAGTCTAAGTCTATGGTCATCACACTCGGACACATCGGAAGAGATGGCCAATCGCAATTTTTTGAAACAAATTTGAAGGTTGGTCTCAAGACAACTTATTCTTTTTTCTGTAACATAATTAATAGTTAATTGTTCAAAGTTTAATAAGAAATAAAGGTTTGCAATGTAAATCAAAAATTTTATTTTGACAGCGTTTAGAAAAAACTATGGCCATCTACCCCGGATACCCCACTACTTAAAAACTTTACTCAAACTATTCATTAAGAAACGTGTAGTGACTATTCTGTCCTTGATAATACGGAGCTTCCCGATGGATGGAAAAAAAGTCGACGGTGTTTGTTTACAAGTAATTAATTGTTAAAATAATGTAATAAAGTAATTCATTTTATATATGGCGTTATGGAACCAGTGAAATTAACTTTACTGGTGTGTTCTCTGCTAATAAGTGTTATTTTGTTGTTTTGTTGTTGTTTTTGTTAACGTAGGTGACATTTGAACCGGCTTTACTAATGAAAATTTTCACGCCACTGCTCCGCATACAATTAATAACACAAACGCAACTACAATCACAACCACTGCCAACATCACCACCAAAAGTGCCCATCACCCGCGTCTCGCCTCTCTACAAGGCATCATGAAGAGATGTTGAGTGTTCGACTCTCGGCTGAAGAAAGACTGCAGGATGCAACCTTCGCTGGGTTCCCGAAAAGCAACGTGATTTACTTAAATTTTTATTATTACGTAACGGCAGTCCAAATATACAGTCCACGACAGAACTTACGAAGCGGTTTTGACCCGCGCCCGCTGCGGTTGCGGGACAGCTGTTTTATTTCAACATTCACGATACCGCAGGTTTGTGCGGTCACGTAGACGCCGCGGTTGCGGACCAGCCCGCAAACTTGGCGGGAGAGGACCGCAAGGCGAGCGGTTATTTACGATCGATTGAGATCGTCAGTTCAGGCTCAGACGTCGCCATGGACTCACATCAAAAACGAGCTATCGCGTTATACTTACTTCATCGAGGAATTAGAAGAAGAAGGCCTAAAAGATTCAAGGTGCATCCTCTGATTCCGGAAAGAAATCGTTACGGATCATTCGTTGTTCTTATTAATGAGTTAAAAAAACAAGAAGTCAAATTCTTTAATTTTATTCAGATGTCCGTATCTACTTATTCAGAACTTTTAAGAAAAATGGTAACTGGTAGGAAATTAATTGATCGACTTCAACATCCATAACTTGAGAAATTGACACGCGCTGCCAAATCGAAAACCAATCACAAAATGGCGTGGGAAGGAAAGACCCAAACCGCGCTCGGGTAACGCGTCGCCCGCGAACCGACCGCAGAGTGCGCGGGCGACGTCCGCCAAGCCGCCGCGAGCAACCGTCTCCGCTGCGGGCGTAAAACGCGTCGTAAAATGTGCTACTCAATTTTGCATACATTTCTACAATCTTCGGAGACCGCCGTACCAGAACCGCGGCGGGCGCGGGTGAAAACCGCTCCATGCGTTCTTAGCTTTACTCTGTCGATCTGATTTCTCTAGTAATAATCTATATTATCGTTACATATCATAATTATTGGTCAGTAACCCTATGAATAAGGAACCGAAACTTCAATACTCCGCTTCATAGGTAACTTTAGTCCGAAGAAGTGGCATTAAAAGTACGTTCCTGACAATGGCTACAGAGAATCATCTGCACCTCTACCACGAGATTACTGTGACCGTTGTCGCTAGCGATCGCGTAAATTACTTTACGATTTTGTATATCTAATCATATAATTCCCCTAGCGGTCACGAGAAGAAACAACATTTTACATACAAACATTCTACGCTGTCGCTATTCTACGTGTACCAATGTAATTTTGAATCACTCGTAATTTTAGTTACACAAATGTGTGTGATTACACTTGCTTCAACGAAGAAAGGGAATGCCGTGACGAAATCAAGATATTGAAGAAGGTTCACTCTTCGAAGTGGATACCGTTTAGACTTGTGGTACAACGTATATGGGTTGATAATAATGTACATGAATATACCTGTATTTGAGAATACCTACTAATTAGTTTGAATAATAGTCAACGGGAGGATAAGCCAGAAGCTAAGAAGCATATGAGGTGAGTTCAATCAAGATAGTAAAATAAAAACAAAATCGGTACTAGTAGTGCACCTTGGTGAATCTGTTTAGAAAAAGCGCAAGAAATCGATCAAGTGATATTCCCTCCCGCTATAAACCAGAATACCGTGGAAGGTTCACTTAACTCTTGGAAGATGTGTGATGACTCCGAGCCGCATTAGGCTGACGAAGTGGGTCAAAACCCTCTCCGAAATGATAACGATATCTATTCCAAGTCTAATTTAGGCTGTCCTTGTAGATAGGTGCTGTAATTTCTCACGATCAGGCTTCAGTGATTCTGCCCATCCGACCTGTTAACATTGTTAATATCTCGCTAAGCCGTTTGACATGTGAAGCGCTGCCCAAAGAGGCAGTGACCTAAAGATATTCCTTCAGCAATTCACACTTTACTAATATGCAGATAGTCCTAGAAATGTTCAACACTGGGAATAAAGTAATGGAAAAAAAACAGCTGTCTGTTGAAACGACGTTCACAGGATCTTGTTGCGCTGGTGTCTATGATAGCTGTAAAATTATGATTCCATTGGTATTTATATGAGAAATAAATTCTTTTTTAAATGTCGCGTGTTTGATTGATGGGTACAAGCCTCCTCTCCAAGTGCGGATAAAATAACATTAAAAAAAAATCTCATCACAATCTTTGGTGTTGAAGAGTGATTTACATTAGGAGTCAGGTATGTCTGAAATAGGTCATGTTAAAATTATCTTTAAAAAAAGTTTTTTCAAAACATTTTTTCCCTGAACGCCTATACTAATTCTAAATCCAGTATTTAAAAGGAGAGCTTTAAAAAACCTCGCAACAAAAGGGTGAGATTAAAAGATCCCTTGATCACGTTCTTTTGTTTTTGATTATGCTGCGGTGCACGTTTTATTTTCCGTTTTTTTTTCACGGCTCTAACTCGCGTTAAAGTAATGGGGGTTCGGTAATTAAAGGTGTTCATAAAGGTTGAGTTAGGACGCGTACTATGGGTTTTTTTAATTCTCTTTATTCTGGAAAGATACGAGGCTACACAACTCACTGCTTTTTTTGTCTCTTAACTTATGATTTAAATTCGTACTTTTTCACTGCCTGCCATTTTTTGTTTCTCTTTGTATGTGTATTGAATTGTATTGTTTTATACAGTGTTGTATATTTGTATAGAAGCATAAATTATTACCAGCTAGTTGGATGGAAATTAATGAGTGCCACAGCTGTAGGTACTGAAGAAGATTTTCTTTATTACACCAGAATAGTCAAGTCGATCACAGCCAGGAACATAATAATTTAAAAAAAAATTGCGTACGGGGCTCTTACATCATTTATTCTACTCAGTTGGCGATTGTATGAACTAATTAATTTATTGATTATTGCATACATTCCTTTGCAATTATTTATTATTTCTTTAATGTAGTTAAATTATGACACCGTTGACATATCCTGTATCAATTCATTTAATTTAATGTTATTTTCTAAATAGGATTAACTTCTAATAAAATTTTACCATCAACATTTATAATAAGTCCTATTTAAAGCGGATATATGAATTTGAATCAGCTAAATAAAAGAATTAGAACCCTCCTGCTAGTCCGGTTCCGTGAATCTATTGAACACATATTCATATACGGCTGTATACTAATATCAAGAAAATTGCTGTTGCCCCGTTGAATAAATTATGTAAAATTGTGTTGTTACTAAGTGCTATTGATTAGAATCTGTATAGACTATTATTATAGGAGCGCCTGTATATTATATAAATACGTTACACTTGTCTCCTACTGGAGCAGGCGTGGAGTATGCACCCACCTCGCTTGCTCCTGACAAACCTCTTTTGCTACTCCACTCGCATCAGTTACGTCATGTAAGCACATTTACTCCTAGTACTTGTGATCTGACCTTTTTCAGAACATACATGGTCAGGTGGGGTAAAAGGAAGCAAATCCCCCTTCCTCTGGTGTTCTTAGCCCATCAGAACCCCGATTCAGAACTCTTAGATAAAGGCGCTTTCCGAGCTATTCAGAACATTCGAGTTAAACGGATTTCGGATTTGGTCACGATATCGTTATCCAACAGTTTAGTTTACGGAGTTAGTCGGTGAAATACACTCGGCGTCAAAAAAATCGCACCTTTCCTAAAATTCATGTCAAGCGATTATAACTCTTAAGATCTTTACTTTACACTATCGATATTAGTATCATTTAAAAGCTCAATTAATAAGCTTTCAAAAAAACAATAATTTGTTTACGGAAAATCAAAAACCACAAATCGCCAGCACTTTGATTAAAAAGTGGGGATTTACGCGTTTGTAGGCTCAATAATTGCACCACCCTGGACGCGTATAAAAGGGGGGGTAAAAGTCAATTATGGGTCATTCGCTATCCAGACGTTCCAGAGGTCACACCTGAAGAGCTCCGAGAAGAAAAAACCCAGTGAAAATGGATACCACGGCAGAAGAAGCAGCTCAAGTGGTTGCCCTACTGCAAACCGGACTACGGCAGGTTGAAGTTGCTCGGCAACTGAACATCAGCCGATTTCGAGTGCAACGGGTATACCGACGGTTCCAAGAGACTGGAGGTTACATCAGGAGACATGGATCCGGGAGACGTCGCTGCACTACCATCAGAGATGATCGCTACATTGTGTCGACGTCTTTGCGGAACCGCTTCTCCAACGCTGTGGAGCTGCAGCAGCAGCTTCGAGCTACTCGAAGGACAGCTGTCAGCGTCTCCACTATCCGAAGAAGGCTGCGAGAGAGGAGTTTGCTGCCCCGGAGAGCTGCTACAGGCCCCCAGTTGACTGCCATCAACCGGACGGCCAGGAGGCAATTTTCCCAAACGCACGTGCCATGGACATTCGACCAGTGGAGGAATGTCCTGTTCTCCGACGAGACCCGAGTGTGCCTGTACACCAACGACAGGCGTAGGAGAGTCTACAGGCGACCAGGGGAGCGTTTCACACCAGCCTGCACCGTGGAAACCGTCGCCTGTGGAGGAGGATCCTGCATGTTCTGGGGCGGCATCTCTATCGACGGCAAGCCTGACCTCGTGTGCGTCTCCAGAACTGGAGGTGGTCGTGGCCAGGGGTCTCTGACTGCTCACCGGTACATCACCGAGATTTTAGAGGAGCACGTGCTCCCATATGCTGGTTTTGTCGGCGCCAACTTCGAGTTCATGCACGACAACGCCCCATGCCACACAGCCTTGATTGTCAAGGACTACCTATGTCGAGTTGGCATCAAGGTTATGGACTGGCCAGCAAGAAGCCCCGACCTCAACCCTATCGAGCACCTCTGGGACGAGCTGAAACGGCGAGTTCGGGCCCGCGATCCAGCTCCTGCCACTCTCGATGAGCTTCGAGATGCCGTCATCGAGGAGTGGGACAACATTCCCCAGGAACACGTCGTGACGCTCATCAGGTCCATGACTGACCGCATGGAAGCTGCTCGGAGGGCTAGAGGAGGGAACACTAGGTTTTAGGATTGTTATTGTTGATTTGTAATTTTTGTATTGTTGTTTGTTTTGATTTGTTTGTTTGAGTAATTTTGATCACAATACACATTGTTTCACATTTTCTCAAAATTTTCTTTTTTTATGGGGGTGGTGGTCAATTTCCTACCGTTTTCAAATAGGAGATTTCATTAGCTTTCAAATGATACTAATAATGATAGGGTACAGGAAGGATTTTAGGAGTTATAATCGCTTGACACGAATTTTAGGAAAGGTGCGATTTTTTTGACGCCGAGTGTAGATTATAAGAAAAATGATAATCCTTTTATATAATTAAATTTTTATTGAATTGATTTTCAATTATTTTTTGTGAAATTACTTCACTAGTTTGTTATAATTATTAATACAAAGATCGAACACTCAGAAAAAACACTCAGAAAAATACAGTGAATAGCGACATCTCTCGCCAGGACTGGTAGCTGTAAAGGTACTAACTGGGTGATAAATCTGTCAAAGATTTCTCTTAGATGGCGCTACGACTAAAAAGTCGTTGAAAAACCAAGTACAAAGACACGGCGCAAGCACATAGAAGAATTCGTGAGGTCCGTTGGTTCGTTCCGTGGCTTAGTTGGTATAGCGTCTGGCACGGTATGCAAGAAGACGTCGGTTCGAATCCGACCGGATCGAAGGAATTTTTTCTGAGTGTTCGATCTTTGTATTAATAATTATAACATCCTTTTATTTTTTTATTTTTTTATTTTTTTTTTTTATTGCGACTCGACAAAATGACTGCACCGCGCCTGATGGAAAGTGCGAATACAGTCCAGAGATGAGAGTAACGGATGGAAAACACAAATATCTTCACTCCGTCACTATCATTTTGCCGGTCTGGCCAAATGCACTGGATGTACACCAACTGATCCCTGAACGCGATTCGCAAAAGCGTTTCACTGTGGAGGGTTTTCCGCCGTGTGTACTGTGGTCGCTATCCAGTCGGCACAGAGCCTACCACAATGCTAAGCAGATGGACACTTGTGACGCCCTCGGTCGCCTCTTACGACCCCCACGGGCATGTATGGGGAGGCGACAATGTATTCTTAAGCCGTCGCCCCACGGCTAAAAATATACCTTTTTAATACCTTAATGGCCTAAAATATAGGAATGAAATAGAAATGGAAAAATCATTTATTCGACGAAGGCAATAACTTGAAGAAAAAAGAGGAAAGTAAAAAATTAGCCTTCACAAAAAAACAACCAATTATTGTATGCTACTCTGCATGCCCCGCCGTATAGGTCACCACCTCAGCATATGCGGGGCACAGTACACGCATTAGTCTTGCGTTAAAATAAATTAATTAAATTTAACGAAATCCAGACAATAAGAGATTTCCATATTACATTCTTGCTTTATAAACATTTGGACGTTCGTAACCTTTGCCGGTCGAGAAGCTCGAGTTATCGTACGGGTGTAACGTCATTTCGGTTGGGTTTCGAATACGACACTTCGACGTTCTATTTGGGTGTTGTGAATAAAAATGAAAAGAAATCGTACGATATCAAATCGAATCGATCGACAACTGAGTTATCGGAAGGTTTTGAATCGACCCACTGATCTCGATACAGTACATCGAGTGCTACCTCAGACACGCGTCAGTACGCGGGCGTCTATGTATGTCGTATTTATTTTGTATTTTTTATACACACGAGTTTACTTTTAATGTAAACACGAGTGTTCTTGGATATATTTAGAAGAACGCTAGAAAAAGACTGAATTTTGATAACAATGTTCATATGAATCAGTGGCCGCATATACTAGAACGTTTAAATTTGAAAAATAATGACTTTGTGGCATACATTGCAACGAAAAACGCTACCGCTTATGCAAGTGAGGCCACACCAACATCGTACGATCTATGACGTCGGCGCCTGTACATCGTATGACAAGTGACGTCGGCACCGCGCCTGCACATCCCGTTCCCGAGTCCCGAATTGACAGATAGGAGTAACTAACACACTCCTACCACATCAATCGTCTTTTGATTTCCATCGACGTTGATATGAACGTTCTTATCACAATTGAACCTTTTTTAGTGTTTCTCTAATATGTGTATTATCTTCAGCTTGTTGTTTCCTGTCTTTCACTTATTTTTGCCTTTCGTTACATGCAACATAGAATGTTTGTACCGTATTAACTTTGCTCATAAAGTCAAACTTAAAGGTACTATATCAACTTAATAGCTAAGGCAAATGGCAGGATTCGCACTAGCTCAGGTGAGTCTGGAAATTGGGCTGAGTCGACAACTTTGGATCGAGTCTCTACTTACGGCGTCTGCTTTAGGAAACCTATTCCCAACTGCTACCTTTGCATAGAGTAGTATATAGCAGTAAGCCTAACCAAGAATCAATAAGTGTTATTTGACTCCCGGCCACCCTATTTAGTAGCCTATCTATCTATTTCTTTTAAAATTTATATTGTCCATTGTCATTTTAAAAATAATATTTTAACGAGCATTTCAAGACTAGGCGGGGTAATTTCAAAAAGTCCCTTCATTCGTAAAGGTATTGTGGTCACATGATAATGTCAAACCAAACACATCTTCACAAAGTAGTCAAAAATTATTGCAGTTACGTTGCGACGTGTTACCTCATCCATCGTATTCGCGCGAAACTCTTTGAAACGACAAAGCTTACACAACGAAGAATCCATTAACACTTTCAATTGTATTATACAAGTATGGCGTAAGAATTCCGTTTGTAGGTATGACTAATTCATAATTGATTAGAGTTTGACATTTTTTTATTTGTTCATTTGAATCGGGGAAGTATGATCCATGTAATAATGTTATATATCTATAGAACTAACTAACACACTTAATAAAAATTAAATATTTAATCCACACGAATTGTACTTGTCAGCGGCGTGTGGCGCAATCTAGTGTCAGGTAGCGGGCCTCGGTGCAAAGTATAAATGTTTGTATTTTCTATTTTGATACCGCATGATCTGTTACCTACTCCAATATAACAAAATTGACATGAAGCATAGTTAAAAATGTGAAGTACTAAGTGCGCGTTCCCATTACATCGAGACGACAGATAGTCATGCAGTTTAAAGTGTCGTGGCTTGTATATTTCGATGAAGTTGTTCACATATAGTACAACACGATTAACTGTCGTTCACGACTTTTTGTCGTTACGACGACAAACTGTCATGACAATGGGAAGAGCTAGAACGACAGTCATCCGACGATAAATGAAACGTCACTATAAAAATTCAAACGATTCTGTCGTGCATATGACAAGGCGGCTGCCGTGAACCGGTAAATTTTCGTCACGATGTAGTGGGAACCGCTAGACATGATAGTAGTTCAACGATAAAATAAACATACACGACACAGTCACGATAGATAGGTGTGATATGAGAACAGGTCAAACGCGACAGCCGTCCAACGATAAATAGAACATTACGACATAATGCGAACGCGCCCTTACATAAAAAACACCGTACCGAAATTTACCAATTGCTAGTTAAGGCATTTAATCGGAAGAGGACGTTTAAGTGTATACGTACAAGTAACTAAGTTATCTGTTCAATGTTAGTCTGCATAGAAATGGTTGCAGGCAATATTCATATTGACCTAACAAACGAAGCCATTTGCATTTCATCGTTATATTTGACACAGAGCTCTAGGTTGCCTTCAATATTTAACGGGTATTTCAACGAGCACGGTCAAGAATTAGTATATCAACCCATGTAAGTCTTATTACCGGGCACGGGTCTCCTCTAACAAGAGAGTTTAGGCTTTCGTCGGGCCCGCCAGCCTAATGCGGTTTGGGAATTTCACATGTAGTTAGTTATTTATCTTTAGTAAAATCGGCAGGTATCTTTATAATACGTTCAAACATAAGCCTTTCTAAAACCACTGCTTGAATTCCAAAGAGCAGTGTTGCTATAAGGGTTTCTGTTTGCGAAATGTTTTGTGTCAAACAAAGGTCACCTTCAAACACCTTCGCATGATTAGCACATACTTAAAAATTACACATTTTTTTGTATGTAAGTTTTTCGTTATTAAATTTAAGTATTTTTGGTAATCACTGAAGCTTCTTTACGTCAAAGATTTTTTGTTCACAAGTTCCACTGCTAAGTACGGATTACGGGTAATACTTCGGTACGCTGACAAAATGTGAGTCGTCAACTTTATATGTTTTCAAGGGTTGTGGACTGTCTCCGACATGCATGTAGTTTTTTTTATAATACAAAAGTGACGGGACGAACAATTTATGCGCCTGTCCATAACAGTTGCAGTGCCACTCTGAGCTTTAAATTACAAAAATCTGAGGGGCACGGCCACTGCGCCTGTCACCCTGAGACATAAATTAACAAGTCCCATGTGCCTGTAATTTCACCTGCACCCTTACTCTTTAACCGAAACGTAGTATGCTCATATTATTGCTTGGCGGCAGCAATAGATAAGGTAGCAGTACTTCCCTGGACAAGCTCTTTCACAAAGAGCTTCACTGCTTTATTAAAATGGATGATTCTGAGTTCTCCCACCGGGCCACAACCACTTTCTTTGCAACTATCCTGGAACATCAACTAAACTTACAAACTTTTCACGTAAGTACGTTATAGGTACTGCGTACAATATCCCATGGAGCTACTTAGGTTAAGATACACATTGTATGAGTCGGGTACAATGCCAAATTTCTAAGCCAGTTAAACATTAAACCGAAGTTGGAACTCCGACGTGCACAGTGTTATTAAACTAGACAGTCATTATTTTGACTTTTTAAGTTAATTTTTATGGGAAACGAAACTATTTTTTTCGGATTTAAATCGCGTATATATGTTTTTTCAAACAAGGATTTTTCATCAGAGGAAATACTGGATCCCAAACTGGTGGTACGGTGGTGGTATTATATTTCATTTCTTTACAGAGATATTGGCACGTACAAGATTAAGAGCATATCAAGCACGATCTAAAGACTTAAATTCAACTTCAAGTTATTTATGCAAGGTTAGTCCAAAATCCAGTGTCAAGTGCGATATTATAAATGACAGTACATATTATAACTGTGCCTAGTGCTTCCGCTAACAACGTCCGTAGATTGTGTAACATAAAACTCCACCCACTAATAGAAGCTAAACGTGTACTACAGAACTGGTTGCTTAGTTTGTCTTGTGATTTTGTTGAAAACTAGATTAATTGTATGTCGTAGCAGAATTTGATTTCATTGATTTTTTAGGTTTTCGCGATTGTTACACATAGGAAATGAAACTTTTTTCGGATTTAAATCGCGTATATTTGTTTTTTTTTTCAAAAAAAACTACTTTCAGGCCCTTTACAGGTCCCACGGTTGACTGAGGTGGTAAAGTCGTCAACTAGTTATGTCTAATATTAATGCAAACCACCCATATTTTTCACTATAATTACAAAAGTTATAATTTAAATACCTTATTTTAAAATTTTCCAAACACTCCTACACTCCTACTTACACTACATTTTATTTTAACAATAATATGATTTTTTATTAAATTAAATTAATTAATTAATGATGGAAATTAGAATAAATTAAAAGTATCTTTATTAATACTGCAATCTTATGTCTGTTTGGGATTTCTCATCATCATCATAGCCTGTATCTAGGTAGGCTGACTGCCTTCCCAATCAATATTCTTAATTTACATACAAACAACATGTATAAATAGTATATTATTACAATTATTAACTGTAAGTATTCATAGCGTTACTAGAAGATACTCGAAGGTACGTTCATAATTTTGACTACGTTAAGTGTTCCTTACTGATCAGATTATGTTATACAAGGAGAATGTTGTAAGTCTCACTAGTTAGTCTATAACGGGCATATTTATACTGCGCCACGTTTGTGGTCACTATGTTAACATTGTTGGCTCGACTCGGTAACTCAAATACGTATCAAGATCTCAACTACGCCCCATTATTATTGAAATGATTTACATTTATATTGTGGATCACTATTTATCAGTGCTTGTAGTGGATCCTATTAGGTTTTGGGTAAATAAAGAGAAAATTGTCATAGAGTAGATAATGTTCCTATTTAAAAAAATGTATAAAGGAAGTATCCACGTTGAGGCAACAAATTCGATTTAAGTTTTTTGAAAGTAATTGGATTTGCTTTGTGTAGATAATAATAATAACGCACACACTCAACATAGCCCCGCACTAGGGAAAATCTCTCGTGGGACAGGGACCTCTGCGTGGCAGTCCGGCATGGTAACCGTTCGGCTACGGAGGCAGTAGAACAAAGATAGGATCTACGATAGAACGAGCTCGCCCAGAAGATGCCTATTCGGTCGCATCTTAAACATGCTCGGATTGTATGTGCTTGGAAACATACTCGCTGGCAGGGAATTCTATTCCTGAGTTGTGGTCATATAAAAGATGGCGAAAAACGCTTAGTACGCCTGAAGAGAATATCGACCAAGTATGGATGATATACCGCCGTACCGCCGTAGGTCTGGATGTTCGATGGTAAAAGCAGAATGAGCTGATGGAGCTCATTCTGCCTACAATGAATTTTCTAAAATTCTATGTGTACATCAATAATAATAACAAACTACTAAAGTATTTTCACAAAAAATAGGTGAATGTATATAGCGATATCTCTTGTCCGTCTCTGGTGGCTGTAAGGTACCTGGCTGAGTGAACAAATCTTTCATAAGTTCCCACAGATGGCGTTACGGTACGGTACGGCATTAATTCCGGATTTCCAGTAACAGTTCTACATAGTAAGATAATTCTACTCACCTGGTAAGCTGAAGTTGTATGTAAATGTATGTATGTAAAAATTTAAATAATTGACCTTCCACCAAAGCAAACATTTTTTTATGACCTATAAGCAAAAGTTTGTTTTAACTAATATGGATATTATTTATAATCTCTTTTAACTACTCTATGTCACTCGATGTGTTTACATGTAGACATTTATCTACTAATTTGGAACACCCTATTTCGACCATTGGTGACGGTGTCGAGAATGGATCATGCTTAACTATTTGTTTATAAAGTAAACTGCCGTCAAATTCAAAGTCAAATAATAATTTATTCCGTAAGTAAAACATATTTACATTTCGAAACATCATTTTTAAGATACTGCTCGTTCACTGAGCTGACTTCCTACGAGCGAGAAACTCTAGGGATTGCTCTTTTCAAATTAACTTAAATGCTATGGAATAAATACACTTTGAATCAAATTTGTGAGGAATGTTGAGTAATGTCGTCTTTCCATACATTTTTACGTAGCACGTAGTCTGCAATTGCAGTTTTGTAATTAAAATATTGATCTCTTGTTGTATTTTGATAATGACAGACGGTGCAGTTAATGCAAAGCTTTGTTAGTACGCATGTTGATACTTTTATAAGATCGGATACACGAGAGAGAGAGAAAAAGAGCATGTGTGAGCGGTGAAGACTACAGTGTAATTTGTATAGACTACATAAACCAACAGCAATAGATAGACAGACAAAATACAAAAGGTCAAGTACAAAACTAAACCATAAAGTTTTGTCTGTGTGACTCGGCAAAATGACTGCACCGCGCCTGATGGAAAGTGCGAATACAGTCCAGAGATGAGAGTAACGGATGGAAAACACAAATATCTTCACTCCGTCACTATCATTTTGCCGGTCTGGCCAAATGCTTCTTCACACTACGTTTGAAGGACCCGATGTTATAGAGGGGAGGGAATACATGCGCCGGGAGTTGGTTCCACAATTTGATGGTTCGGCATAAAAACGAATTGCCAAACTTTTGATGTACTGTCTTCTGCGGACTTTTTTGTACTTTTTTAATATCGTAGTCACAATAACAATAAAATTAACGTATTTACAATTTGTACTGTACATAGTCTGAAATAAATGTTTTTTTTTCTTAAATAATTATTTTTATTCATTCTTGTGAATGCTCTCACCAGTTGAATTTATTGTCTACTGGACAGTTTTCTTGTATATAACTCATAATTACATTACTATACCTATCCCTAATTTATCCCGTTGACGTTGACGGCGGTGGTTACTCATTAAACTCACTATTTGTTAATTATAACCATGTACCAATAACGAAAGAGGACTGCTAATATCCATACTTACAGATCGTAACTCTGATAATGGTCAAAATTCCGTCTTTTATACAGATGGCGCGGCGTTGATCGACAGCCTGCAAGTAAGTAGTTAATATTATAAAAATGGCGGTGGATATCAATTAATTTCTCTTTCTATGAAGTATAGTCAGTAATCAGTTTTTTCCTTGTAATTATAATTCTAATAAATTATTTTCTCAACTTTGAGAAATATGCGTGTCAATAGATGGCATTGTGTGATACAAACTAATTAATAAATTAACATTAACTGTAATGGGTAGATGGCGCTAATCCTAAACAAAATAAAAAATAGCCGGTAGTATCCATAAAAATTGTGTAATAAGCGCCATCTAGTTGATTTGTCTGTTATCAATTGGAGTAACTTTGAGAAATTGTAGTTCTTTAATTATTTATAAGTAAATTGGTTACAAAAATAGTAATTTTGGTACTCATTGCGACTTCTGCTCCGTGGCCGAACTGTTACCAGGTCCCAGACTCGATTCCCAGGCCGGGAGAAACATATGTATGGCTTACATTTATTTCTCTCGTGAGCTTGGATGTAATTCGTGGCTGTCTATGTGAGTGTCTATGGCATGCGCCACACAGGGTTTCCCTAGTGCGGGGCTATGTTGAGTGTGTGCGTAGTTATCTGATGTATCTATAGGTACTAAATACCCGAACTCTTGAATTATTTTTCCATGCTACAACTATTTGCAATGTATAAAACTATTTGTTGACCTCATTGACTTACAAATAAATGGACGACGGGTCTAATACAAAAACCACGAAAAAAATGTCCCAAGTCAACCTATTCGAAATTTTAATTGTAATGTCATCGCAGTATCGCGCTGTCAGTCGAACAAATGAAGACTAAAGCGGAGTTTGGCGCTCTGTATACGATTTTAGCGCCTTACAAGAGCGGACACTTTTTAGCGCGGACCCGACGTCCATATAATTGTAAGTCAAACCTTGTCGAGGTTGACCTCAATAAAAAATACATTAATAAATGATAAATAGGGTTGCAGTATTCATTTCTACTTTTTCGGATCTAAAACACATGTATATGTTTTTTCAAACAAACTGTAGGGGTATCTGCCATAAGGCATACAGTAGCACGTTTTGTTGTGTGACAGTCGCCACCCGCTTTCTCTTACCTGAACGTATTTTACGTGTTAAATATTGCACCTAATTTTTGTAATAATTATAATTCTACCAAATTGAATTATTGAATAGAAGCGAAACTTTCGTGAACTGAAATTACACTTTCACTTAGATCACCCTCCTTTTGATAATGTCATAATCATCAAACTTATCTCACAAAACCAACGTTTCGGGTTCTCCGCACGGCTGACCTTGTCAAACATAATTGAGGGTAGCAGTAGTTTTTGATGCGGAAATAACAAACAAGTCAAATCCTGTTGGTTATTTCACAAAAAGGGTATAAATGTAAGCAACACATACATACTATTACCGTGTGTGAGTGGCCGAACAGTTATAAATGGTTAAAGATACATGTTGTCGCCTAGCGTGGGATAAGGACAGGAAAAAGAGAGAGTGGCCGCGGTAACCACGCTGGTCTGTCACGCAAAGATACCGGGATCGATTTACAGGCTGGGAGTAAAATTTGTATGACCTACATTTATTTCTCTCGTGACTTTGAGTGTAATTTGTGGTTCTCTATGTGTGTTCATGGATGCCAAAGTTTCCCTAGTGAGGCGCAATAAATGTGTGTCTTATTATTATTATTATACATGTCATTATGCCTGTCTCCCTGCTGAGTAGACAGAAACTATAGACCTCCTGACCTGCTACGATCTGACAACTTCGCTTCTTTCACTACCATCAGTCTCTTCATACATGTCCGTTTATTCTTGGCACTTTTCAGCCCGCCTTTTTTAAGGACATGTCCAATATGTTCGAAATATGTGCGTCCATCCACATTTGCTCTTCCAACATTCATTCTTTCTACATGACTAAACCATCGAAGAATCCCCCTCTATCCATTCATCGGTAAAATAGAAAGAAACTACTTGGAACGTGTTTAGAAAGTGTCAAGAACAATAACAACTAGTGACCCGGCTTGCCAAACATATTAGCATAGCCGTACAATGGGCGAATTTTGGGCGCCGGAGCTCGAGGACAAAATGTCATCCCTATAATCTAGCCCTAGTCCCTGTATTAAAACTTTTAATGTATGTTAGTCCTTTGTATCATATCATTTGAATAGCAAATAAATCAGTATAGCGACCTTCAATAATAGACCTTTCTGTATTCACTCACGACTGAGAATGACGTACCAATATACTTAAGGGAAAATATTTTAGAAGTGGGAGGACGTTTTTAAATATTTAGTAGCTATACCTCTTGGTAACGGTGAAGAAAACTTGGAAAACGTGTAAAGTTCCCACCACAATTCAGACCAGCGTGACGATCGGAACCCTCTCAGCAGGAGAGACCCGGGCCTATAATGATAAAGATATTTGTTAATAATGATAATAAAGTGCCAAACAATCAATTACCTAGTCTCAAACCAGGGAATTCCAAGCCCTCTTCAACCAATTTAGAAAAGTTCATTTCCCAATTTGGTCCTATCAAGAATCGACCGCGGGACCTCCTCATCCAGAGTTCACAGTATAGACCGTTGGGCCACCGAGGGAGGTCGTCAATCGTCAAAAGTTATTTTACAATAATTACAAAAGACAAAAGCTATCCCTAATTAGTCGATATTTCCTTCAGGTGTACTAAACGTTTTCCGTCATCTTTTATGCCCACAGCCCAGGAATGGAATTTCGTGCCTGCGATTGTCTTTCCGGGCACATACAATCCGACATCTTTGGTGCGACTGAATAGGCATCTTCTGGGCAAGCTCGCTCCATCGTAGACTGTCTTAGCTAAGGCCTAGGTAGTCGGCAAAAGTAAATCCATTTATTTAATAACCATTTTTATAATCACAGTACAGAGTACTAAAAAAACCAACCTCAAAGGTGCGTGGACTTACATCTATTTGCCAAGTTTAATTGATGTCGGTTACCGGAAAGTGCGTGAAATCGATATCATTCCTTAGTTTACCACCCTTAGAGGTGGGATATTTTTTAAAATTTAAATAGTAATAACATTTATTTCATTCATATACACATACACCGAAATCAAAAGCAGTGGGTACGTTAGGAAAGTAAATTATTTTTCCCGATTTAAATCGCGTATATTTGTTTTTTCAAACAAACCGACGTTTCGGGCCCTTTGCAGGTCCCATGGTCACGGTTGACTGTACGCGATTTAAATCCGGAAAAACCGTTTCATTTCCTATGTGTAACAATCGCGAAAACCTAAGAACTCGATAAGTAGGTACGTCAAATAAAAAAAGAACTTATTTCTGTGATTGTATGTACGTGCTACTTATATAAAATGTTAAACTAAGCAAAAGCATGTATTTTGGGATTTAGAAATCGGAAATTTATAAATGGGATCACTGAGGTATCTCATCTTTCCATCATCAAATGAATCATTAAAATTATTGACTCTGAATAATAACATGTTGCCGTGTTGATTCTTTACCTACCCCGATGATAAAAAGCCGTAAAGTGTATGTTTGTACAAATGATCGTAACTACAGTGAAATGAGACTTCCATTAATTATTGTAAGTTGAAAACAATAGAATTTAGAACGAAAATGCTAAAAACCAAGTTTCATACAAGCAAGGCACTTTCATATTTATCAGTTCATCTTTTAATTACCCTATTTTAAAACAAAGAGTACCACCTCAGTCGTGACGACAGCGAAACGAGGGGGATAATGCGAGGATTTCCCGAGGCGTTTCCGGAACTTCCTTAGCAGTTTGTATTTGCAGAAACGAAACGCTTTGTCGTCGTGTATCCGATTTGAACTTCAAACAAAAGTGACCTAGGATATTAAATGGCTTTGACCTGACGAATTGGTTGACAACAACATAGGGTCAGTAAACTTGGGACCTATGTCACTTCCTCATTGTTTTCTTAGTGTTATGACATCAACATTAAAGTTGCATAAATAGAATCCATACGCACTGTCAATAAAAATATACAGCGAACTGCTCGAGCATATAAAAGAAGAAAATAAAACAAATAAACTCATTAATAACTTAAAAAACATACTCACTAATAAGCGGTATATACAATAATAAATTATACGTCAGGAATGAGTTTATTGTTTCTCAAAATATTCTCCGTTAGCGTTAATGCACTTTTTCATACGAATGAACCAATTTTGAAAACATTTATGCCACTCCTCCGTGGCAATCTCTGAAACATATTTTTCATACTCTTCAACAGCCTCTTCAAGTGGTGAAAATTGTTGACCGCGTAACTGGTTCTTAATTTTTGGAAATAAATAAAAGTCACAAGGTGCCAGGTCGGGACTGTACGCGGGTGTGAGAATTGGCATTATCGTGGTGCAAGATGATACGGCGTTTACGGTTATTTTTATGGAGTTTGTTAACAACTTCCGGCAAACAAATGGTCGTGTACAGATCACTATTTACGGTACAACGATTCTTCAAAGCAACAATAGCCACGTGTCCAGTTTTATTAAAAAAAGAAGCAATCATCCGTTTATAGGCACTTTGCACGCGCGCAACTTTGGTTGGTTTCAGCTCATCTCGAAAGACCTATACGCTCGATTGCTGCTTTGTTTTGGGATCGTAACTATAAATTCATATTTCATAACCTGTTACTATGTCCCACACCAAATTTGACGCCCCTTCGTTGAACCTGGTAAGCATGGCATTGCGCCAAGTGACGCGATCCGTTTTTTGAGCCTCAGTCAAATTGTGTGGGATCCACCGAACCCAAATGTTTGCGTAGTATTGATTGTATTTGACTCATGCCTATGCCTAAAGATGCCCAAATCTCATGGTATGTCACATGCCTGTCTATTGATCATACGGCGCACAGCATGATGTAGACAATCAATTTCTAAAATGACGCCACAATACAAAAACAAGTGACAGTCAGATGAAACAACTGAATTCTACAGCCAAAGAGTTCAATTTTTCAAATATTGTTTTTACTTTTTAAATATTGTTTATGTAAGTGACCAGTTCCGGAAACTTATAGTGCGCCCTATGTATTTAGACGATAAAGATCATGACCGACCAAAGTCTAAAAATGATACCCACGGCGTACAGAAATGACATTTGGCTAGATTTATAGGAAAATATGTATACTTTACAATGGTATGTGTCGCTTTATTGTGGACACTATGCATCTGGGAATTAGGAAATGAAAAAAATAAGTTGAAGATTTCCCTATTCAGTACTATATGTTTCTTCGTCTTACCTTGCCGTGTCATTTCAAGTATGAAAATGGAGATCGATATCTTTCCGCGCGGAGAGTTTAGTAAGGTGCATTATCGCAAGGTCACCAGACTTTGCAGTTGAAAATAATGTTTAAAGGACTTATTCAGGCATCTTCTCGACGAGGGTTCGTCATTTAAGGTGTCATGTTCACAGTCTAATAGCCAAAAGAGATAGATAATAAAAAAATGTGAATTCGTTTAATTTACATTACAAACAACAAATCATAGTACTTAATTTTATACAAAAAACTGCCTCTGTGGCCGAACGGTTACCATACCGGACTACCACGCAGAGGCCCCAAGTTCGATTCCCGGGCCGGGAGAAATTTTTGTATGTACATTTATTTCTTTCGTGAGTTTGGGTGTAATTTGTTGTTGTCTATGTGTGTGACCCGCGACACAGAGTTTCCCTAGTGCGGGGCTATGTTGAGTGTGTGCGTTATTGTTAAAAAAAAAACAGATTACACCATTACTTCAAAATAATTATAACTTGTTATAAAAAAAAGCGACCTTGAACGTTTGTGGAATTACATCTTTTGCCAAGATTTATTCCGATCGGTTACCGAAAATTGTATGAATTTTCCTTCATGTTAACTTGCCTCCTCGTTTTTTGAAGTCAGTTAAAAAGTCAGTCGATTATAGTAAAAATATGAGTTCCCAACCATTAAATTAGATATATGATCTGTCTTACCTGGCACCTGGAAACTGTTTAAATATGGCTTAATATTCAACCATGTGTGAAGGATCTTTGAGTGTTTACCGTTCGGTACTAATAGCTATCATATACCGTAATAACTAAATGAGAACCAATTAATACAGGCTTAGGGAAATGGTTGAACATTCAAATACACCTTGTATACTGTAGAAGGCTTTGTGACTATAATTATGTGGTAGCACAAAGCAAGGCTTAAACCAACATAGTTTTTCATAAAAACTACAAGAGCTACGCTTCTTACAATTTCGTAGCAAAGCACTACGCCGTAGCCGTATCGTATAAAGCTTAGCTTGCTTAACGACTACGCAATTCATGCCGACATTCTCGAATAAATAATCTAGACTGTTAGTTAAAAGTCAGCGACAATTTCTTGCCATATTTCGAGTTACGGAACTTCGAGATATCGTGCGATAAGTTTGTGAAAACAAAAATATTGCTAATGAGACGGAATAGAAAAGTAAAGTTACCTAGTAATTTTATAAAGACACGTCAAATTTTAAGTGTGTTTAATTTTTAGATACAAAAAACCTTGACTAATATTATTAATGCTTATTTCGAAGACAGATTCCTCATTAACTTAAGTGGTAGCTTGCAAGACAAAGAAGTTATTATTTTTTATACCATGTGCCGGGACGAGCAGACACACACATAGACAACCACAAATTACGTACAAACTCACGAGAAATATAAGTATAGGCTATACAAATGTTTCTCCCTTGTATAAGTATAGGCTATACAAATGTTTCGGCCTGGGAATCGAACCCTGGATCTGCGCGTGGCAGTGCAAAATGGTAACCGTTCGACCACGGAGGCAGTCGTACACAGTGCCACTCAGAACTTAAAATCAAAAAAATCTGAGGGGCGTTGCGACTGCGCCCGTTAATCTGAGACATAAGTTGACAAATCTCGTGTCTATAATTTCACCAGCACCTTTCAACAACACCCTTCAAAAGACCTTCACAAGAAGTTCTACTGCTGTTACGAGAGGTTGTGTCCGTCAGTTTGATTAATACGGAGTTAGGTTATTACTTAGCCTTTGGAAAACATGTGAAGTCCTCTAAAAGGTCGAAGAGGGCTGTTTCTTTTTCCCAAAAATGTAATTATTTATAAGATCAAGCTCGTATTCGTATCACGACCCAATTACTTAATTATATACAAAATGAGAGGTTCGTAATTGTATTGTAAATGATTCCCTTCCGTTACATTAAGAGCACAGCAGTAAAAACATACGGTCATTTACTATGTTACAGACGTGGCGTCATTTTGTGGACTACTCATTGAAAACGCGTTAAAGTGAACTTTATGCTAATGCAGAAACGGTGCGATGGGCATCCATCTTCCATTCTGCAAATAAGTTGAATGATGAGGCGGAACGAATTTGATTCTTTTTTTTTTTTGATAAGATGAAAACAAACTACCACGTCGTTGACAGTATCAGATTTTGAACCGTTGTTATTAATACCAGATGATTTTGCAATGGTGCTAGAACAGGAGCCAGAGGAAAATACAAAATACTTTGCGATGACATATAGTAGCAGTCGATCTCCTTGTGAAAGAGTTTTTTCAGGGAAGGACAGTAATATGCTTTATCATGTGTGTTAGTGAAATTACAGGCACATGGGACTTGTCATCTTATGTCTCAGGGTAACGGGCACAGTGGCAGTTCCTCTCAGATCTTTGCGACTTAAAGCTCTGAGCAGCACTGCAACTGTTATGGACAGGCGTGACCTTACCAGTTACTTGGTATCATAAGTTACTAGTTAGAAAGATTGCCGTTTAAAAGAAGAGAGAAAATGTTTAAGCCTTGACCATCAACCTATTGTACGTCCCACTATTTGACAAGGGAGAAGGTTTAGGCCATAGTCCGCCAAGCTGGCACAATGCGGGCACTTAACATTATTTCTAAGAGCTGTAAACCGTCTCGAAATGCAAGTTTCACCATTAACGAAAGGTGTTGCTTTTAAACATTCACAAATGTATGTAACTTGGAAATGTAAGACACATGGATTCAAACGATCAACATACGAATTAAGAAGTAATGATTTTTTCTCTGAGTCGTCATTTTTTTGCATTCCGTAAAAAAAATCCATTTACTATGTGTGCAATGCAATTATGTTTTTTACTACCTATTGCTACTTCTCGTTATTATACGTATTTTAAATATTTATAAAACTTAATTATGTATTGTAATTAAGACCTGAGTCAGGGTTACGAATTCTGGTGGTGCTCCGAATTAATACGAACCACGTAATCGAATAAATTTAATTATTCAAACTGTGTCTCAGAGGGATTTGTCTTTTGCTAGAAATTTCTTTAAATTTGCATTTTTTTATAGCTCCTTTGTCTTTTTGCGTGCGAAGAATCTCACTACAAGGGTGGAAAACAACCAGATGTATGACGAAATGAAATCTAATGCGTCGTTCACACAGTACACACGAAAAAACAATTCCCATCCAACTGAATGATGTGGTTGTGAAAAATAAGTCGTGTGGTTTAACATAAGACCAGAATCTTTGACGACAGTACAGTGGCTACTGCCACATCATATCTTTGCTTCAACTGCTGCAGACAGGCGTGTCACTTACCACCAGGTGCATAGGTAATTTGTTCGTCGCCACTTGGTATCATAAAAATATAAGTATTTTCACAAAAAATATCGTTATAAAAATATAAATATCGTTGTATCAATTCAATAAAATAACTATTGCATTCAACATTTAGTTTAGAAATATTATGGATAGAAAGAATCTGCCAGAGTTAAATAGGTTACCGAGTTTGTGGTGTCAAGAAATATAATTTTTGTTCCTTGTTCATTATTAGAAAAAAAAATGTAAAATGTAAATTGATTTTGATATAAATTAAATTTTTCATAATGTATTCCATCGCCAGTGTAAGAATGTTAATTTCTCTAAATTTGTCTCCCAATCTGGGGTCAAGTTTCTAAATCACTCTCAAAATACGCTTCTACAGGATAAAGACTTTATTAACGTCAGCGGCATTAAAATCAAATGCCGCATGTTACCTCTTATGTACTTCAATATTAATTTATTAACAACAAATTATATTTATTATTTGTACATCACACTGTTTATGTCAATCAAGAACATATTTTAGTCATGGTCATTGTAAAACGCTTGACCATAATTTCATCTGGTGTTAATCGACGTTGTTATGCGGTTGTGTAGTAACTAAATGCCTATTCACTCGAGCGCTTGAATAAGGTAAAACCGAGTTAGATACCGCAGTGGGATAGGTGCCTCGTTTTCAAAAAACCTAACTTCCCCAAATCGCAACAAAGAATAATTAGTTTAAATAAGGAGTATAGACACAATATTCGTGTTTGGCTTGTGCACGCGTTTATCTCTGCGACGAACACGATAAACGGTTCAACATTTCAGACGCAAGTATTTACTGTCGTGTAACTTTGTAAGTTATAATAAATTCCGTTTTGTTTTTATTGTAACTATACTCTGGTTCATTAACTGCACATCTAGGTGGGAATAATCGCTCTTTTGTATATAGCTTAGTTATATAATAACAGGGCATCTATCCATATCGTATAGAATAGTCGCCTCGATTTTTCACGGTATAAAAGACATAAAAAGACATGTAAATGATGATAGTTTAAAAGTAAGTAAAAATACCAAAAAAACTAATTATTTCTATTATTTATATGTAATTAATTATTCACAGTTCAAACAGCGAACATTTTTGTATACGTATATATTTATTATTAAAGATGTCCCTCTGTCAATCACTCACAATCAGTGTCAGAAGAAATTTAAGCAATCCAGTTTTGAAAATAGGAAGCGACATTTTGAATGTCGGATTTCAGATGGGAGTTCGTTCCATAGTTGTGCAGTCTTAATCTTAAAGGAGTCTTTGAAATACTTCGAGCGAGCGAACGGCGGTTTCGGTAAGTTATCCATTTTAGACCTAAGTTCACGGTTGTGATCTTCCCCGAGGAAATGAAAACGTTTCTTAAAGGTAAAGCGGAATACGAGGGTCATATAAAACATTATAGAGAAAGCTAAGAACTGAAGCCTTCTCTTCTCTCTTCTATATTCAGACACATGATCGAACTTGCGCAGGCGTATGAACCTGATGCAAATATTCAGTCAGGAGTTTGCTTAATACGTACGACACGCCTGTCCATAACAGTTGCAGTGCCATTCAGAATTTAAATCGCAAAGTTCAGAAGTGCACTGCCTCTGCGCCCATTCTAAAACCGGAACGCAGTAATGCTCACATTACTGCTTGGCGGCAGAAATAGGTGAGGCTAAGGTGCTGCCGTACTTCCGTAAACGAACTGCTTCACAAGGAGCTATTGCTAATAAATTGATTCTATTTATACTTATTTATTTTCTGAGTTTCATACCATTGTCGTAATATTATTTAAAAAAGTAGGTCTCTTTGCAACGTTATGCGCCAACATATTTACGAATGTAGTTGCACGCCTAGTGTGCATTTGATACTCAATTACGATTAGAAAAAGGTGAATTTATTGATTTAACACAACAGTGAACCCGATGTCAACGAAGACGGATAAAGTTTTTAATATTTTTCAAATATTCAATTGGAACTTTTTATAAGATATTAATAATTAAATCGTCAGATTTTTCTCTCAAAGACCGATTATCGTAAGTGCTAGTTTATGGTATCTGAAATAAAAAGCACAGTGTCCAGACCGAGGCTTTATTAGACTGGCCTTGTCCATGTCCACATTAATTACCATTCACAACCTAAGAAATTCCTTGTACTGTAAACAGCAAAATAATGGAATTAACTTCAGGTCTGTGCCCTATTGGGCCAGACCTCCAGACAGAACAAACTCCAAATCCAGCGCCAACAATGTAAAGTGTTGGATCAGGAAGGTCGTTCACAACACAAATCCCCCGTCTGTCAGCCGGTCTGACACACAGCAGGCCGGCATCAAAAAAGGACACAGCTACAGTAAATCATTGTCATCTCAACGTTTTATTATTACAGTTTTTTTAAACCTTCATTCTCGTAACCTTTTGACACAAAACTCTCAAGGTCTCTTCAAAAACCTCGTTAACCCAGTAAACGTTGCACGTGGCGTGTAAATGAAACCCTATTTATGGCTTAAGGACCCATAAACGTCACGAGAATCTTCGAGAACTTTCCCGAGAGAACTTTCGCCTATCAAATATTAAAATGTGCACCGCTAGAGATGAGGGGTTGATATTTTGTTAACTGAATCAAAGTCTGACTGACTATTTTTGGCCTAAATGGCTGTACTAATATTGAGTTTTGGTGTCAATAATTGCGTTCGTAGTAGAACAATTTAGTTTCATCGAACTTCGCAACGTGGTGAGTGTCAGTGTTTGAACAAGGTTTGCAATTAAAGCGCTTGTTGTGAGGTAGGTATATTCTAGAGGAAAAAGAATAAACGAGCAGCCCTGCTGCCCTATTGAATAAACAAAAATAGCGATACTTTAACACACGCAGTGTGAACCAATATAGTAAGATTTTTTGATTGCTATATTAATGTCAATACGATATGGCATATAATACTGTTAGTAGTACAGATTTGATCCGCCAGATGTCGCTACGTATATCTAGAGACCAAATCATCTTGATCTTGGTAAATATCGTTTGGTTACGTATTGTGATGGGACTAGCTCATTATCATATTATATGGAAGACTGTTTCCTGGTCAACAATCACAGATTTATATCTTAAAATTTTTTCTTGATAATTGTTCTTACGTTTTTACATAGTTTTCAAATTTGTGGCTTAGTGTACCGTGATTATTATCATTGATTCATCCTACGTTTCACTGCTGGACATGGGTCTCCTCTAAGTGGGTTTAGGTTAAGGACTTCAAACGGGAAAACGGTTATTTTTCAATTGAGAGGTTGACGGTTCGAATCCCTTTGTGGGCATGTACCTATAGTATTATTATCTAATTTACGCATATTTGTACATACTTAATAACAAAATCTCTCGTTAACGGCGAAAGAAAATATCATGATGAAATTTTCACATCAAACAAAGGTATATAAAGGTATATGGTATATAAAAGTATATAATAACCTTTGCAAAACCTCCCCATTTCTCTTTGGCCTAGCGTAACGGACTACGCCCTAAAAATTTTCCATACAGGAGAACCATGCCCGGCAGTAGAACGTACGTATGGGTAGTGCAGCATTACTGCTGCGCATGTTGCAGCCTTTTTAAAAACTTTTTAATTTTCATGTCAAAAGATCCCATGCAGAGGTTCGGGACTTGTGACACGTTCGCGCTCTGTCATTTTTGGAAAAGGATTGCGAAAAAAAAGTGTTTGTTTTGAGAACGACGACAAGGAAAAAGTTGGATTCTTGCTGGGAGTTTTTTTCAGCGAAGCTATTAATGTGCTAGTTATTTTAAAAGAGAGGCGGCAGGATACCGGCCGCCTGAGTTTTCTCCGGATTACATACCAACGCCTTGCCTGAGGCGGGCGGCGTACGTAATACAGTGTTAAGTGTGCTACACGGATATCATCGCAGTGAGCGCAACCGTTTTCCTTTAATTTGGTGCAACGACTTATTCTGGTGACCGGTGGTAGTATCTCTCGTTTGTTTTAAGTGTACGTAGGCCATACAGTGACAACCCTTCCATCACCTTCATCCAAAAGTCCAAAACCTCACATCCTCTTGTGAGTCTTGTAAATAAGTCATCCACTTAGGCTCAATCTTTCGGCAATCATTCCCATCTTGGCGTCGCTGAATTTGTAAATACAGTAAAATTTTTCTATTAATATATGGGGTGCCATTTAATCGCCGTTTTCATTATCTTAACTTCACTGTGCCCGTAATTTAAACATCTCAAAACTCTTTTTCTGTTCGGTCCGAGACACGGCCTCGATATAGTCGTGTTTTCTTACGCCTTTTTCAAATAAATAACACTACAGTAGATAATAATGAATATATGAAAGAATGATTGCTAGAACGTTCCTTTCTAAATATAGAACGGTTTAAAATATAACAGTTAACAGCAGATTTGCAATTAACTCAATTTCAAAAAATTGCAGCGCATCTCTACGCGCTACTGTTAGCGAGCGAGAATTTTTAACTAAGGCTGAAATCACAGGGCACAGTTTAAATTAAGTTTAGCAAGACTTGACTCAAGTTATACAGATTTATATAAACTGCAGGCCACAGAACGGGCGATGTGAAACGCACCTTATGAGTGAAGGTAAAACTTTCAATTATTTCTATTTCGTACAATTCTGGGTAAAGTAATAAAGTAAAACAATAAGATTTGGTATGGCTTAGGGCATAATCTAAGAAGATAACTCTGTAGTGTAGATAAGCTACAGTTCATCAATAAAAGCTCAAAAAAAATGAACGAAGAAGACGAAGAAGAAAATACCAACACATTCATAGCAGCAGAGCTCTTCGTGAAAGAATTCACACAAAAAAAAATCAACATACCCCTTTTGCCACCAAGTAGTGATCTTAGTATTACTGCGTTCCGGTTTTGAAAGGTAAGCAAAGTTGTTGGTGAAATTACAGGCATATGGGACTTGTCAACTTTGTATCTCAGCGTGACGGGCGCAATTTCACTTCCTAGCTCTCATCAGGTGTTTTCAATTTAAAGCTCTGAGTGGCACTACAACTGTTATGAATAGGCGTGTCGCTTACCACCAGGCGCACGATTTGTTCATCCCGTCACTTATTATCATAAAAACTATTTATACACTCTGTTTTTAAAGGATGCAGGTTGTGGGATCATCAATGTAGATTACCTGCGTCTCGACGCATTCAAGATGTGGTAGCATCACCGCCGCAAGCTTCGTATCCGCTTGAGCTGGAGCACATTAATTAACACCTCACGCCAGCTGATGCGGACTATTATAATGCGTAAAATCGCTTGTACCGGTCACATGCTTTGCACACGATGGATACCGATTGCTTCAACTGGAAAAGGAAAAAGTTGAAGGCAAGAGACGCACTGGAAGACGGAATAAGTCATGGTTAGGCAATATAAGGGAGTGGACCGCAATCACGAATGCAGAACAACTTCATCGTTAACTTACTCTGTGGCCTAGCGGTTACCATGTCGGACTGCCTCGCAGGTCCCAGGTTCGATTCCCGGGACGGAAGAAATATTTGTATGGCCTACATTTATTTTTCTCGTGAGTTTGGGTGTAATTTGAGGTTGTCTATGTGTGTGTCCATGGCACCCGCGATACAGGGTTTCCCTAGTGCGGGGCTATGTTGAATGTGCGCTTTATGTTATGTTATGTTTTTCCATGGATAGAGATAAGTTCGCTATATTGACAACCAATCTCCAGTAGTGGAGAGGCACTTTAAAAAGAAAGATGGAGATTATAAAGAACACGGCAAGGAGTTTCCCAGCTGTATGCATAATTAATGTAAAAGTAAAAAATGTATAATACACAAATTGTTTTCAACAATCGCGGTTGACTTCCTAATTTTAGTTTATGGTGTAAAATGGTCATTATCATTGCATTATCATTCCAATATAATAATATGGTCTAACCTATAGTGACCTATTTCGAATTGGGGACTGGACACGTTTTCAAGACTGGTGTACCGTTTTCGACATGCAGGCTGCATCACGATGGTTTTCTTCACCACTAGCGAGATGTGTTACTGTTAAACATTTTTAAAAGTACGTAACTTACGTAAATTAAAGTGCATGCCGCCATATTGATTCAAGCCGTTTACCTCTCAAGTGAGTAAGAAGTAACAGTTCTCTCACTGCAATGGGCTACCGCCAGATTCTACTCTAACAACGTGTAATGTAATTAATTGCGAAAGCTTTTTTTTTAATAACATCAAGTGACGACCACGTCGTGGACCTGGTGGTAAGCGTAAACTCAGAGGTTTAAATCACAAATACCGCTCTGCTAACTTGTTTTTCAGGCTGTCGTTACCTTGGTGTGCATCTATCTGCCGAGGCCGCCAAATTACCATCCCGGTCTAAACACAGCATCAAATATTCAGCGCCTCTCCGCGCCCGGGGCAACGATGTAAAGTATTACACGGGACACGAAAGAAAAATGTTGTACTTTACGTAGGCCGCATACATTGAGACTGTTTTATAGTAGAAAATGAGTATTTTTTTTAATTTTCAAAACGTAGGTGAAAATATCAAACTAAATAGTCCCCCATATCGTTCTAGGTACATAAGTTTTGTTTATAGTGCACCTCCCTATCAACTTCTTGGTTATGCGGGAAGGGCACTGTGACCTGCGAGAGCGAGCTCGCACAGGGACCATTTGAGTCAGGTCTTAACCCCGATTTAACACTTTTGCACGTACTTCATCTCGTTCTCAGTAAGACTAGTGCCTTAGGTGAGCCGCCCCGGGTGCACGTACTACTGTACTACAATTGTATTACTGAAATAAACATTTATTATTATTTATTATTATTTATTATTACGTACAGCACCTTCCCTATTTTCTGGATAGGTACCGGAGCTGTAGGCACGCTCACTTCCCGTCGCGATCCGCACGACAAACGGTCGCCACCGCTGAGCCGCCGACTCCAAGCCGACTACAAAATCTCCTCATGAATGAAGCGTCTCTCCAGTTCCCAGATTTCTACGCGACTGGAGGGACCGGAAGATATCTGGCTATCAAATCAAACAGATTAGGATATATCATTTAGTAGCAGTATATATGTATAGCTCCTTGTGAAAGAGTTCATCGAGGATCTTATCTATTTCTGGCGCCAAGTAATAATGTGAACATTACTGCGTTCAGGTTTAGAAGGGTAAGGGTGTTAGTGAAATTACAAGCACATAGGACTTGTCAATTTATGTCTCAGGCTGACGGGTGCAGTGGCAGATCTCAGATAATTTTGCAATTTAAAGCTCTGAAAGGCACTGCAACCTGGACAGGCGTGTCGCTTACCAGCAGGAGCAAAACTTGTTCAACCCGTCACTTGGTGTTATAAAAAAGACCGGAATACAGTAACGCTCTCATTACTGCATGGCATCAGACATGGGTATGGTGGCAGTAGTTCCCTGGACAAACTCTTTCACAAGAAGCTTAACTACTGCTAAATGAAACGTCATGCTGGAAGGCTCTTTTCGTGGACATTGTTTACTTACTTACTTGAATGAAACCGAAGAAATTCAAAGAAAAAAAAAATCTAAAAATAAATTAATTGTCATTCACCTATTTGAAAGCCGCAGAAGTGTTCTCCATTGAATAAACGACGACGGTATTGTCGAGTTCTTCGGCGGTTTATGAAACACAATTATGGAATATTTAACCTCTTTATTTTTTCGTATATTTCAACAATGGACGTTCTATGAATGAAAGATTATACATGCCACTGGTACGGTCTTCTCTGAGGGTAGGGTTTGTTAGCTTTTTTGACATATAGGTTTCATCACCGTTAGTAAGAGGTATTAATAATAAATGTATGTAACTTGGGCTCAATTTACATTGTTGCGGAAAGGAATAGAAGTACGAAATTGTACGTAGCTAATAAACTTTATTTCAATACAAACTGTATACGATATTTCGTAAATTCCCGAGACCAGTATAGTAGCAGCAGAGCTTTTTATGAAAGAGTTCGTCGAGGGAAGTACTGCCGCCGCGTTTCGGCTTTGAAGGGTACAGTCAACTTGTGGGCCAGGATGACGGGCGCAGTTGTACCTATTGCCCTTGAAATCTTTGCGGCTTAAAGCTCTGAACGGCACTTCAACTGTTGTGGACAGGCGTATCGCTTACCATCAGGTGCATGCCTTGTTCGTCCTGTCATTTAGTATCATAATCAGTACAGAGTACTAAAAAAACCGACCTCAAAAGTTCGTGTATTTACTATTTGCCAAGTTTTGTTGAAATCGGTTATCAGCAAGTACGCGAAACCTCATTCATCCCCTAATTTGCCACCCTTAGAGGGCGAATTTTTTCTTCAAATTTAAATGGGACCACTATTACGTTTACATTACGGTACGCTTTTTCCAACAAAAAAGGAATCATCAAAATTGGCTCACAAATGTTATCGCGCAACGTACATACAAAAAAAAATACAGTCAATATGAGAACCTCCTCCTTTTAGTGAAGTCGGTTAAAAAAAGAGTATCCTCCGGCGATGCGCGAACTATTTTTGGTTCGCATCTAGTTTGTACCTTACACAATTGACATAAAAGTTCAATAAGGCTACAATGTTGACAATGTCAATGTAAATTGACATTTAGGAATTGAGGTTACAGGTACATGCCGCCATGGGGATTCGAACCTCCATCTTCCAATACAGGAGCACTGTAATTTGTAAGTGACATTCATTTGTAAATATCCCGTAGCAGTATCTCTCCCGTATCGGACCAGCTGGGCGGATTCTAGCCTGATCCCTATTATAATAGGTTAACTATGAGAATAATGATGATCCACTACATATGCTACTCCAGGTTATATAATATAAAATAGGTATCTGGTATAAACAAAAGAGCCCGCATCATTTTCAAAAGCGATAACAGTGCTACCGTAATAACAAACGTCACTCTAGAGTATATCTCTGTGTTAAACATTTCAAAGTACATGTCAACAACAATTTTACTTACTAAGCGTCTTGTTTTTTATGACACACACAGGTATAATAAATGTTCAGCTGCGAGGGCACAGAAATGTATTGCACTCTTAATGATAAAGTGACACAATTTAAAACGTAATTTCCGTTAACGTATACTCAAATATGTCTTTATTTCTCTCTTTTTTTTAATTTAATCTCTTGCAAACTATAGTGGGAAAAGCGCTAAATGTATTTACATTCAAGTATACTAAATTTAATTACATACCTCAGGCTCAAGAAACTATAAATAAATAAATATTAGACATCACCAATGAACGGAATAGGGTGTTCGAAATTAGTATATAAATGTCTACATATAGTAGATACAAGAAGTGGCATAGAGTGGCTAAAACTACCAAACTTTTTTTTTTAAATTACTTTTTAAATTTCCTATTAAAATTAAAGAAATTTCCACAAACTTTTTAAAATTAATCATAACATAGCCAAGAATTTTTTTTCACCTCACTTCTCATTAGAAATCTGCGCACAAAAGCGTTTTTTGTACGCTAGCGTGGAAAAAGTTTTTGAAATTCGATCTTGATTGACATTAAATTGACAATGATGACTAATCGTGTTTATTAAATTATTCTAATTCATCCAAGAACTAAAATTATTACAATAATTACTTAATTATACAAAATAAAAGTACAAGCAAGAATAAAAATAGTGTAATTGAGGTGTAAATTCAGAACGCATGCGAAGCTAAAAAAACTGATGTTGTAAAGTGTGACTGTTTTTGTTTCATCTATCATTCTCCTCGCCATAGTGTGGTGAAAAGTTCCGTTTCCCCCGGCAGCAAAATTATTTTGCGTCTCGTGCCTTGAAACCCGCGCCACGCTCAGGAATCTATTTTTGAACCGCTCGCTTCCCTCGTGGTTCAATCTTAGCTTCTTTCGCTTGCTCAGGTTTCTATACAAGCACAGTTACACAGTTACAGTGCGACTCAGAGCTATAAATTGCAAAGATCTACCACTACTACCACTGCGCCCGTCACCCTGAGACGTAAGTTGACAAGTCCCATGTGCCTGTAATTTCACCAGCATACTTACCCTTCAAAACCAGAACACAGTAATGCTGATATTACTGCTTTGCGGTAGAAATAGGTAAGGATAGTACAGTATAGTGGCAGTACTTCCCTGGGCGAACTCTTTCACAAGGACTTCTACTGCTACTAAAAAGTGTGGTAAGCGACAATCTAACTTTTAGACGTGTTTTTAACGACTTTTTTGCCGTAACGTCGTCTGTAAGAAAGCTATTTCTTCAGTCAGCCAGGTACTTTTACAGCTACCAGCAGCTGACTAGCGATGTCGCTATAATAATTGTCATTTTTAAGTTATTGAATGTCACGGTGTTTGATCACCATGACATTTAATTATTTTTGTGAAATTACTCCTGTAGTTTGCTATGATTGTTAATACATACATCAAATACTTAAAAAAAAATTCAATCCAGCTGGATACGAACCAACGTCTTCCAACAAACCAAGCCACACGCTTTGCCAACTAAGCTACGGAACAAACTAGCAAACCTTACGAATTTATCTATGAACTTGTTACAGATCTTGGTTTTTGGTTTTTAACGATTTTTTATTTATTTATTGTTATTACACTTTTCAATTTACAATTAATAAAACAAAAACAATGTGCATAAAACTATACAGATTTTTCGCACATTGTGCAGTCGTCATCTACACAATATAAAAAATTGGAAACATATTAAATATTATAATTTAGTATAGAAGTATTTTAGAAAAAAACAGACACATGCATTAAGTATTAATGCTTAGGCGCAAGCCAGCACCACTAGCCTGACAAACAATGTATTGCTACGGATTGATAACCGGCGAGCGCTGTGAAGTTACTGCGCATTGGCCCCGTTATTGGAGTATTCGACACAAAAGACCATATAAACCAATTAATAAATACACAAACAACTTTTATACAGAGTTACCACTCTGTATAAAAGTTGGGTTGTAATTTTTCGGGTAAGTAATTTTTCATTTGGGAGTGATTTTTTTTTTATTAATTAAATTTTTATTGAATTGATATTCAATTTTTTTTTTGTGAAATTACTCCACTAGTTTGTTATAATTATTAATACAAAGATCGAACACTCAGAAAAAACACTCAGAAAAAATTCCTTCGATCCGGTCGGATTCGAACCGACGTCTCCTTGCATACCGTGCCAGACCCTATACCAACTAAGCCACGGAACGAACCAACGGACCTCACGAATTTTTCTATGTGCTTGCGTCGTGTCTTTGTACTTGGTCTTTCAACTTCTATTCTTTTTTTTTATTTTTTTTTATTTTTTTTTATTTTTACACACACTCAACATAGCCCTACACTAGGAAAACCCTGTGTCGCGGGTGCCATGGACACACATATAGACAACCACAAATTACACCCAAACTCACGAGAGAAATAAATGTAGGCTATACTAATATTTCTCCCGTCCCGGGAATCGAACCTGGGACCTCTGCGTGGCAGTCCGGCATGGTAACCGTTCGGCCACGGAGGCAGTTAAAATATAAAATTTGAATTATAAGTTTTTATGTAATGATAAATGTGGGAGTATTTCTAATATAGTGATGTTAGGCTAAATGGTGTGTACATAAAAATACAATAAAAATTATGTTACTATTTGGAATACTTTCTATATTCCCATGTTCTGTTATGTAAGGTAACCTTAGAAGGTAACTTTTGAGTACAAATTTGATATTTTCATCATTGATCTTATTCTTTAACTAAATTGGCAGCTTATTAATGAAGAATGGAATTGTACATTTCAATTGATGTTTTCCATTTTAGATATGCTAATTTGGAAGGTTATTTGTCATCATTGTTAATGTTTATATAGTTGTCTACCTGTCGTTGAAGGTAAAAGAAAATATCGCGATAAAACCTGCATTTCGAGAAAGATTCACAATACTTTGAAAATCGTGTGAAATTCCCAGTCCGTATTGGACCCGTATCCAGCAGCAGTATTATTGACAGAAAATTTATTCATTACCACCCATTGTAGCGAACGTTCTGGTCCCTGTTTCTAATAGTTTTTAAACTAATCCCTGGTAACCCGTAGAGCGATAATCGGATTTATAACGCGTAATAACAGTATATAACTTTTTATGACAATTCAAAAGGAGGCGGCCATGAAATACGTCAACGTTTCAGGCAAGGTATTTACTGTATTCTATAGTGCTTTGTATTCTAATAACTCAGGTTATACAATACTGTAAGTGCATAAAACCTGTAAAATATGACTAACAAATTATTATAAATAACCATTATATCAATAACTTCGGAAAGTTTCCTCCAATATACTCAATTTCGCGAATGCGTTGCAGGGATATACGACCTTAACTCAGCTGTGTCTGTGATTTCACTTGGTCTCCCAGCTTTCAATCAGATACAGCACGTGCTGCTTTACGGTATACATCGATTTCGGTGATACCTACTCAAGGAGGTTCTATGTAAACAATCCTATCACCAACGAAAAAAAGTTCTGAATATGACATAGATACATACATATAATTCACCCCTTTTGCCATCGGGGTAGGTAGAAACAGCAGTCTTCCACTTTCTATGGTCCTGACACACATCTTTCGTCGCATCAACAATTTGGTCATGGTAAGTTGCCCGCTCATACTCGCCTTATAAATCTGTGTCATCTATCTTCTTTCATTCATTCTCTCTACATGTCCGAACCATCTAAGCATCGCTTTCTCTATTTTTGTCACTACACATTCTTCCAATTTATCACACATCAGAGTCACTCCAGCCATAATTCTCAAAGCTCTCATTTCTACATTAATTCTTCTTTCGTGCGTCTTCTGCCAAATTCAACGTTTACCTACTACATAAGTCATGCCTTTTTACACACTTTCCTAAAGACTGAATGTGACACATTTCTAACGGGTGATGTACCATTGTGTGAGAAAGTGAAAAATACTCTGATCTATGAATGGCGTAGTTTGATAAAAAGACATAGTGACAAAAATAGAGAAAATAAGTTCACGGTGGTATGGGTATATGGACTGGATTAATGCAACAACAGCCAGGAAGTTCTTACATCCAATCGTACGTTCTTAAAAAGGCTGTAGTGCGTAGTGACAGGAACAGGAAAGCCTGTATAAAAAGATTGATGAATGTAAGTGAAGCAGCGATCGATACCGGAATTCAAAGGCGTGCTTATATGTTATGTAATGTAAGCCTCACTTTGTGCCCCTTAGACCATTTACTCTACGATAACTTTATCACTGTAGGCCTTAATAGCAAACGTGTTATACGAATATCCCTAAACATTTGTCCCATAACGAATATTTCACGCAATGGATGAGATGGCACGTTTCCACGCGACATTTTGTTCGCATGATATATGCGAGGATCCGTAAGGGATTTGATACAGGTGTTGTTCTCATTCTTGTTGGGAATAAATTCGTAAATAAATTGTGCGGTTCTTGCGATTTGATGGTGAGAAATTGAACCGGTTCTTTGGGATGGGCTAAATGGATAGCGAAGTTTTGTATTTGGGGATGTTTAGTAAACCCGGGTTTGGAGTGGAACATACATACCTACAAAGCACATAAGTATATTTGAATAAGTACATACATAGTAAGTTCTATCACGGGAGATCGGTCCCAATTGTGTAAGCAGAGTGCTATCTCTTTCGCTTCCACCATTCGCATAAATCCTTATACACATCCATCATTGCAGTTCGGTGCGCGTTCGGAAATGGACGCGTCCAATACGCAGTGAGAATTATTACAATTCAAGTCTTGCGCGGCTAAGGCCACTGCGCGTACGTGGCAATGGGTTCCCAACACCTCATAGCCAATGAGCTTTTGGCGTTTGTCCAACACGCCAACGATACCATGGACGAAGTCAGCATCGCAGAGATCTGCAAATCCAACTTCAACGAGGATGAGATTTGCAGTGGCAAGATGCTGTTGTTCGAGAGCCTCGGCAAAGCTGAGCAGATGCCATCTTGCCGAAGGGATGGAGGCGTGAAGAGTCTCCACGATGTTATCACACTCCTGCAGGAGACTGAGCCGGACGACGTGCCTACATTCGTGGCGAAGGAGCTACACAAACTGCCCCCCGTTCCGTTCGACCACGTCGATGTTACCAGGCTGCTGAAGGATATCACTTCCCTGAAGTCAAGCCTGGTTGAGTTGCAGTGTAGATTGGAGACTTCAGATCACACCATAACTGAGCTGCGTGCCCCAGTTGCGTTATTAAGCAACGCTGCTTCGGTATGTAGGTCACCAGAAGTCTCAGAATGTAAACACGCGTCGTGGGGCGCAAAATGCATCCATCAGCAGTGTCGAGTCGACACAAATGGTTGCGTCAGCGATCGCTGCTGCCGTCGCGCGCGATGCACCTCGCCCTGCTGTCCGCGCCTCCGCCCCGGCGGAAACGTCACGCGTATGCATGTCAGCCCCTGCACGTGCTTACGCTGCTGTAGCCACTTCTACCAGCCGACCCGCCACTTCGAAACTCGAGAGGCGGCAATCGGCTAAGAGTAAAAGTAATCCCCGTGCGCCTGTCTCTGAAGTTGCAAAACCACTGAGGCAGATGGATCAATGCGACGAGTACGGCTTCACAAAGGTGGTGAAGATGAAGAGGAAGCCCACCAGCCGTAATCTGTGTGGCACAGCACCGACAGGATCGAACGTTTTGCTCCGTTCAGCAACACCGACGACGCTGCTGTACCTGTCACGACTACATTACTCCACGAAGTCTGAGGAGATAGTGGAGTACATCAGCCTAAAAGCCAAATACACCCTGAGGGTCGAGCGGTAGGAGTTCCGCCACAGCGTAAATTTTAATTCGTTTGTGGTGAGACTGCCGATTGAACATCTATCGGCCTTCATGAAGGAAGAGTTGTGGCCGAAGGGTGTCATATATCGGCGATTCCGCTGCCGGTTACCTGACACCAGATTGCGCCACACGTCGCCGACAAGTGCAATACGTATACATTAGTTGTTTATTTTTAACCAACTTCAAAAAACGAGGAGGTTCTCAATTCGACTGTATGTTCTTTTTTTTTGTATGTATGTTACACGATAACAGCGGTATTTGTGCATCGATTTTCATGATTCTTTTTTGTTGGAAAGAGGGTACCTCTATAATGGTCCCGTTTAGTTTTGAAGAAAATCATCCACCTCTAAGGGTAGCTGTTCACGCATGAAGATTCATTTTTATAAATAGCGCCTAAATTTTATTATAAGGAGCAATTATTTTAATGGTTGATTTTGCTATTCTCTAATTCAAGGCGTTTTTCTCTCAATATACTTTGAGTAATGAGAACCATAGATATAGGAAAAATGGGTGAGAACCGATTTTTATTATCTCCTGTGTCAAGTCCCGTACAGTGGCGAACTAGGGGATGAATCCGGGTTTGCGCACTTTCCGGTAACCGATTTCAAAAAAACTTGGCAAATAGGTGTAATTCCACGTACTTTTGAGGTCGGTTTTTTTAGTACCCTGTACTGAGATTATATTTATATTGTATGTATGGTAGCCTTTACGGTCATGTGGCTTGAAATAAATGTGTAAATAAATTAAAATAAATAAATAATAGCAGTAGAGGTCCTTGTGAATGAGTTCGTCCAGGAAAGTACTACCACCTTACCTATTTCTGCCACCAAGCAGTAATGCGAGCATTACCGTGTTCCGATTATGAAGGGTGCTGGTGAAATTACAGGCACATGGGACTTGTCAACTTATGCCTCAGGGTGACAGGTGCAGTGGTATTGCCCCTCAGATCTTTGCTATTTAAAGCTCTGAGTAGCACTGCAACTGCTATAGGCAGGTGCGTCACTTACCACCAGGTACACTTCACTCTGTTGCCACTTTTGGGTATTTTCATAAATTCATAAATTTTATAATAAAATATATAATAGTGAATTCAGTTTACTTTATAGATAAGTTTATATATATATTCTTCTTCTTCCACCTGTAAAGTACTTACAATGAAAACCTCGACAAGTTCCATCACAATAATATAGACATTGTTCGCTTTGACAATACTTCTGTAATAACGAATCGTAGCTAATTCTTTCGGATCGGTTGATTCTTACGGCGCAAACAAGTATGCGATTCCCAAAGAAACAACGTTTCGCTTCGCTGTTGCAAGTGTTCGATCATCCTTATAAATATGATCTTGTTGTTGCATCTCTACTTTGGATAATTTAAGTTTAGTTTTAGTATATCTAAGGCATTACCTTACCCATTTCTGCCGCCAGGCTGTAATGTCAGCATAACTACGTTCCGGTTTTGAAAGGTAAGGGTGCTGGTGAAATTACAGGCACATGGGACTTGTCAACTTATGTCTCAGGGTGACAGGTGTAGCGGCAGTGCACCTCAGATCTTTGCGATTTAAAGCTTTGAGTGGCACTGCAACTCCCAAGCAGCACACCCATATCTAAATATATACTATAAGATACCTAATAGAATTTAATTCGATTGATACTTTAAGAGTTCAAATTCCCTCAAGATATCTCCAAAAAGGTTTCTAGGTAATTTAAAGCAAAAGTGGGCACAACTTTATTAGTAGATCACAAGAGTGCTTTGAGAATCTATCTGTAGGTAGTGTTAAGAGTGTATCTTTTCTTTTTTCTCAAGTAACCCTTCTAGAATACAGTTTTTATTTAGTCTTGTAGAGAGTTTTTAGATAATTTATAATCTATGATAGTTTTCTTAGTAATGCTATTTTATAACCAAAATACTAAAGCGTTACAAACATAAGACGCAATTCTCTTAATAATAGATTTCAAGTTTAATGGCTTACAAAATATAAACTATCAAAATTGCAACATGGCGAAATTAGATATAATATTTCTTACTTTTCTGCGCAATGTTTAATCGGTTAGAAAGCGCGAATTGACGTGCGACTTTACATACATTGTGAAAAGTGATGTAAAACCTGCCATAAAAATAATGCGCTCGCAAAACTTTAAATATTTATGTATAAAATACAAACTTAATAAAAATACAGTTATTGAATTTCGGTTTTTCGGGTTTTCAACTAGATTGGGGATTTTGTGAGGAACATGTGGTGATTCTAACATTTTATCATTTTGTATATTCTATCGATTGCTGATGCATCGCTAGTTTGATCGTTACTATTAGAAGCACTGTGATGGACTATATTGACGTGTTTTTCAACATCGCACATCCTTCGTATTAACAAGCAGCTTAAATAGAATTATTATTAAAGCACTTGGTTCTGAATTGTAAAATTACCAGTCGGTGCGTGTTGAGTTCGCGATTCTTTCTCCCGCTTAGGTCGGTCCCCGGTATGAATCAAAACGAAATCAGCTATTGATAAACAAAGCCGAGCAGTTGGTACTTCCACACCACAACTTACCACTCGTCAACTTTAAATATTAAATATAGGTTACTTATTGATTATTTCTAACATTAACATAGTGTCACCAAATGCACAACAAATAATCAATTTACTTTTACTTTATTTACAGATTAATGTTGAATCTAATTAAAATAAATAAACAATTTAAGGTCATCTAATTTTATAATTAGTTTTACATTTTACATTCTGTTTACGTTCACAGCAAACGTAATAGATTATTACATTTTGAGTTTCTTAATTCTTTATTATATTTTTAAGCGATGTATTTCTAATAAATAATGAAAACTCGAGATGTGGGGAATATGAACTTTGCTCACCCCAAATTTGGGGATTTTAACCATGATTTTTGAGGATTTGGAACAATTGGCATTGGCAACGCTGATTGTATTGAACGATGTGACTTAATATCCAAGGTTCTCCACTTCCACCAGATCTTTTAATATTCTTTACTTTATCCATTTTGCATGAACTCGTACAACGTCCAATAGAGTAAAAACCCAAATTGGAGTACTGTTTAAATAAAATCTACCGACGACGCGCTATAACGTGTTTGTCAATAAGTACAAACACTACAGAATATCTATAAATTAAATATATCTAGAATAAACTTAAGAACACTAGTTTTTAGATTATTAATAGATTTTACTGGATGTGTATAGAACAATTTTACTAAAAATAATCAGTTGTTCTACAGATGAACATAAAATAAGGACTATATGAGTAAATCTTAAGAGAGATTACACTTAATTAAGGTCTTTGGTATTGAGAAGGTTTTAAAATTTGGACTTGAGTGAAATAAGTCTATAAGAACAATTTCTTTTTTCTAAAACCATTTATAGAGAACTATTATCTAAATCTATACTATATTAAGACTGTTTATACAGATATAGATGTAACAGTTTTAAGGGGTATAAAGTGTGCTCCTTGGGCTGTTATCGACAGGCGTGTAGCTTACCACCAGGCGCACGGTTTTTTCGTCCCATCACTTAATATAAAAAAATATAAAAAACTGTTTTTGCTCTGCCAAGCGTTTTTAGAATTTTATGACACAATAGACTGCGCCCCTAGCCGCCAAGAGAAGAACAAAAATTTCCCATGTGACACATTTACCCATGGTAGATTACTGATGAAGGGTTCTACAGTTATATTTAACTGAAAAATAACTCTTCGAAACCATTTTTAGCACTTGTCTATATCCTTTTCTAGTACTTGTCTATACCAGGTACAGGAACATACACCAACTGTTTTATTTCGCTACAGAGCTTAGCTAGAAAACTACGGAAGTACATTGACTGAACAAATATCAATTCAAATTAAAAAGTCTCGTAACACGAGTGCACCAAGTTTTGTCTCGATGTGTAACTTTAGTAGCTGTAGAACTTCTTGTGTAGGAGTTCGTCGAAGGAAGAAATGCATTCTTCCCTCTAGAGAAGTACTGCCTTACCTTATTACTGTCGCCAAGTAGTAAAGTGAGCATTGTTGCGTTCTAGGTTTAAAGGGCAAGGTTGCTGGCGAACTTTGACTTCGTCAAGGTGACAGGTGCATCGGCAGTGGCACTGCAACTGTTATGGACAGGCATGTCGCTTACCACCAGGCTCACAAACTTGAATTGATATCACAAAAAAATAACACATTAATATGTTCTACGATCCTGTCGTAAAAAAGTGTCATGCTTATGATAAATTTAACTTTTATTATTTAATTTTGCAGAGTAACCCACATTTGGGTATTATTCATGTAAAAATTAACATATAAAAAACACAAATGCGTGTCTCGAATGAGATGCGAGCGGTTAATTACTTTATATTATTATACGTAGTATAACGCCGCAACAAGCCGCACTCGAAGCGCGGACACTTTTATCGTGTTCGGCTTCTGTCGGCGCTAGCCGAACGTCTCCGGTTCGACCCGCAAGATAGCGGTACTTGCTGTAAAGGTACCTGACTGAGTGAAGAATTAGGTTTCTCACAGATGGCGCTACTGCAAAAAAGTTAAAACCAAAAACAAACATCTGCAACAAACGCATATAAAAATTTGTTAGGTCCGCTAGTTCATTCCAAAGCTTAGTTGGCATAGCGTCTGCCACGGTTTGCTGGAAAACGTTGGTTCGAATATAACTGGATCGAAGGAATTTATTCTTGGAGTTCGAGCTTTTTATTAATAATAAATAATTACAAACTAGTGGAGTAATTTCACAAAAATAATTGTACACACACAGGGATTCAAACCATCGCCTCTCAATTAAAAAGCAACCACCCACCCGCTGCTATAAAACGAATTGGGAAAATCAGCTCGTGGACTCGGTCACTTTACAGCCCAGTTCTCGAATCAAAACAAGCTCGTTTGTTGCCATAAAAGATTGTTCATTCGAAAAACTCAACCCACCATTGTTGGAATTCGGCTGTTTCATACATTGTTGCGCGACAAACAATCGCTGTCCGAAATTACTTCCACGCCAACAGTACATTGTCACAGTATACAATACATAAGGGCATTGTTTGTAGTATTGACACAATTTGCTAATCAATTCCACTTTAGTACAATACAAAGTGATTATGATAAAATGACAAGATAAAAGCGATAGCACCTTATATAGATGATATACCCTAAATCGTTGGTCGACGATTGGTTGGTGAGCATTCTGATGCCTTTCCTCTCTAATGACAGAGCTTCTCTACAATGTTTGGTAGTGTAGGCAGCTATCAGGGCTTTTGAATGCTCACGACCCTTACTCTGTAGTCACACTTCTCGAGAGACGTGTGTGCTCTCGTTCAGCAGAGTGAGCTTTGCCAGGCTGTATGCTATCCTTATAAAGGGTTCAGGTCCAATAAATGTTACCCTAGCACCAGTTTTTGCCAGTTGGTCTGCTGCTTCATTTCCCTCGACGTCAGAATGACGTGGAACCCAGCGCAAGATCACTTTATTCCTTTTCCCGAGAGCATTCAGTATAGTTACATAGTTCTCTACAATCCTCGATGTTTGGGTGACAGAGGTTAGTGCATGTAAAGCGGTTTGACTATCCGAGTTTATGTAAATATACTTGTTCACGTTGCCTCTCTTTAGGTTCAAATCCGCACAAGCAATTATGGCGTACATTTCGGCCTAAAAGATAAAGTCAAGGTCAAAGTCAAAGTCAAAGTCAAAGTCAAAGATTATTTATTCCATAGATAAAATAAATTTACACTTGAAAACGTCACATTTAAGCTACTGCTCGTTCACTACGCTGACCTCCCTGAGAAGAACGAGCAAGAAACTCTAGGGATAGCTCTTTTCAAATAAACTTAAATGCTATGGAATACACTTTGAATCAAATCTGTGTGGATTCTGGAGCCATGTCGTCTTTCCATACATCTTTATCTAACACGTAGTCTTCAATTTTGTAATATGATTTTTCGATCAAAATATTTTTAATGTAGTTTTTAAACTTAGGAAATGATAAACTTAATATATGCTCCGGAATGTTATTGTAAAAACGTATACAGTTCCCCATAAAAGAGTTGTTTACCTTGGTTAAACGAAATCGTGGTACCATGAGTTTGGACTTAGCTCTAAGGTTAATATTATGGATATCTTCTTTCTTATTGAAATTATGTATATTTTTACGTGCATATAAAATATTTGAGTAAATGTACTGTGATGACATAGTGGTGATACCAGTCTCCTTAAACTTTTCTCTGAGAGAAACCCGAGAGCCTGACGGTACACAGAACGAATCGCTCGTTTTTGCATTGATACAGGAGTGTCGTCCCAAATTCAGCTTATAGCTGAGCCTGGATCTCACGCCGTGTATACCACAGCCTACGTTGGGTCCCATCATCACGTGGAGGGATATAAGGGGAGAGGAAGGTCAAAGAAAATATTGATGGATTATGTGAAAGATGACATGGATATGAAAGGTGTGAGTATGAAAATGACGGCTGATACGGGAGAGTGAAAAAAAAAACTTGTGTCGACCCTAGCGTGAGATAAGGACAGGAAGAAAAAGAAGAAGGTATTAATAAATAAATAAAGCACACACTTATAACCCCTAGGGACACCATTGTCTGACCAGGTATTGCGAATGCCATAGATACACAAATAGACTACCACAAATTACACCCAAACTAACGAGAGAAATAATGTAGGCCATACAAACATTCATGCGTGGCAGACTAGCTTGAACACCGTTCGTCCACAGAGGCAGATAAAGGAGGATACTTGTGAATTTTTTGACATATATTTTTTAAAATGCGTGAATCACCCCTTCCCATTAAAAAGCAAACTAGAACTAAAATTATGTCTTGTATACCTACCTCGATGCCAAAAAGAAATTTATAAGAGATAGAAATTTATAACTTCGAAGTCACAAATTATTTTTTATTCATGTATTTTATTACTTTCCATCAGGCGCGGTGCACGGTGCAGTCATTTTGCCGGGTCACAATAAAAAAAAAACACGCTTGTCCATGACAATTACAGTGCCACTCAGAGCTTTAAATTGCAAAGATCTGAGGGGCATTGCCACTGCGCCCATCACCCCGAGACGTAAGTTGACAAGTCCCATGTGCCTGTAATTTTACCAGATCCCTTTTATTATTAGTTTAAATTTATTTTTCTACCCAATGTTATAATAAACCGTAATATCTTATACGTGGTGAGTTTCTGTAATTGGCTTCTGTACTGCCTATAACATATTTGTGAGATAAGTTTAAAATTAAAATTAAAATGCTGTAGAAACTTGGTTGAATAAATAAAGTATACTAAATTATCACCACGCTTGCAGAAGTGTCTGAGATTTTCTGTCTGTACCGTACCAGTATAGACAAATAGGATAACTCCCGCCAGTTCGGCGCATCAATGCCTATACTTCTCTCGGAGCGTAGGGTTGCCATATATAGTTGTATCTACCATTGACTTACAAATAAATGGACGACGGGTCTAATACAAAAACCACGAAAAAAATGTCCCAAGTCAACCTATTTAAACGTAGTGACATGTCAAGGAATATGAAAAAGCTTAAACGTTGAATTTAAATTGTAATATCGAGTTCTTAGGTTTTCGCGATTGTTACACATAGGAAATGAAACTATTTTTCTGGATTTAAATCGCGTATATTTGTTTTTTCAAACAAACTGATGTTTCGGGCCCTTTACAGGTCCCATGGTCACGGTTGACGATTTAAATCCGGAAAAATAGTTTCATTTCCTATTAAATTGTAATGTCATCGCAGTACTGTCTAATTTTGCTTGCTTCGCTGTCAGTCGAACAAACGAAGACTAGAGCGTGAATGACGCTCTGTATACGATTTTAACGCCCTATAAGTTCGGACACTTTTTAGCGCGGACCCGACGTCCATATAATTGTAAGTCAATGGTATCTACAAATATAATTAAAAAAATTAAGATGTTTAACAGTGTTCTCGTGCTTATTGAAATAACTTTTATGAAATGCAGTACTTACGTATTGATATTTTTTTTATTTTATACCATACACTGATTTAAACTTTGACTATTTTCACACAATAGGATAGGGACTTCAGTCCTTTCAAGACGGACGTCGTGGTAAATAAAACATGTTTTTGTACACGATTAAGTCCCGAATTTAAAATGGAATAATTTTTATACCAATATCGCGGATTGGTATATCCATTATGAAATGGAAATGAAGAGCGGAACATTTGTGAAATGAAAACAATAAACACGTCAACTATTTCACGTCATTATTTAAATGCCGAGCGAACACTTCAATTATCTAATTAATTATATAATAGCCCACATACTTATAGCCCCGCATTAGGGAAACCCTGTATCGCGGGTGTTATCACACATAGACAACCACAAATTACACCCAAACTCAACACACATGAATAAAGGTAAAACACAAATGTATGCCATACAAATATTTCTCTCGGCCCGGGATTCAAACCAGGAACCTCTGCGTGGCAGTCCAGCATGGTAATCGATCGGCCATGAAGGCAATTGAAGGAATTAATGATGCTGTGACGATCCGGGCTATGCAATGTGAGTGCACCGCGTGATTGCGCGAATGTGTGCGTCCGTGTCCGTATAAAGGTCGCCTGCTATGTTTGTATTGAGTCATTCAAGGCTAAAGTGAGCCAGGACTATCATATGTAGATGCGAGAAGCTTAGTATTTTTGTCTCTCTCCTCATTTGCTGCCGTAACGGACGTTTTTGTCATATAAATGAGTAAATCACCCCGTAAACAATCAAACAATTTGTCAAATTTCATGTGTTTGTCAAACTTTATGATCATATAGGCAGTCGTGTTTGATACGTTTGTCAAATATTGTACGTATTTGTTGGGAACCTAGATTGACGGCGTGTTTGATAAACGTGTTTGAAGATATGCGTAAGACAAACCAAACTTCAGTTGTCGTCTAAGCGTTCACCTCGCTATATACCATATAGTCGTGAGGTTCTATGCGCAATATTTCTTTTAACAAATTTTCGTGGATATGTTTTTCTCTTAATTTCAACCATTCTCTATACCAGTGCGTTAATGCTAGAAGTGCTTTATATATTATTCTTTTTACTAAGAGATATGACTCATTCTATTACCTATAGTACGGTACGTACGATCGTAGAAAGAGACAACCGAGCGTGAACTAATAGCAAGTTTCTCAAACTTGTTTGATGGCTTATTTGATCGTTCGCGACATTGTTTGAAGAAATTTGACAAATTATTTGATCGTTTACGGGGCGCTTTAGACGTAAAATCTAACAAAGTATTTATTTTCGTTTATTTGGGTTAACAAATAACAGACAATAAATATTTGTAACTATATAATTTTTGGTTATTAGACGAGCCACTTGATGGGAATCGTCCTCATCGTCGGCCATAGATATATGTAATGTTAGATGTTACCATCTAATGCCTATGCGTTGCCAACCTTTGATAGTCCTGTTGACACATTTTCTGAAGAACCCCGTGTCATAACACAAAGAACTTCAAGAGGTCAGATGGCTTGAAGGCGACGCTGCTGAAATGCACAAGAAAACGAACTTATCAAACTGCCTGCAATTGAACTGTGAAAGATGCCATTGATGGTTGGCGCGTATTGCGCTGACAGACGGAATAAATGCCGACACAAGCGGGAATCGGGTAATGGATAGCAAAATGATCTTTTAAAACAATGGAACGTTCAATAATAATACGTTTAAAGTACAGTTATACAAGGTCCGATAAAATATCCAACCTAATTTCTGTACATGACTGTACTCATGACAGCAAACAAGTTAAAAATTCAATTACCCAACAAATTTTTATCGGGAATCATAATTTTTCCAACAAATTTTAAATTACTTTTTTGCTAAACTTGTTTGTATATGCTGATTACACCAGAAATAATGATCAAACCTTTTTGTTTCATTTGTTGCATTGCAAAGACTCCCAATTTTTAATTTAAATAGACCGTTAAATCATCCCAAGCTGGTTACTCCAGAAATGAAATGTTACAATTTAATGACAATGTTACAATTGCCATAGATCAAAAGTCTATGGTCTATGGTTAGATAGCTAAAAGTTGTAATTGGGATAAGGTCTATGAGCCTGTGTGGCTTTGACATCAAAAAGCCTCGAACTGTCAAAATATGGCGACCTCCGCCAGATACTTTAACAATGGAGACCTTGGACCTTACAGAAAACATTAAGGTGACCAGAAGATGAGCAGCTACTTTCGCCAAAGGGGTGACATTGCCAGGTTTCTAGGCATGTCCCAGGTCATAAAATATACATTTTTATTTTATTTTAAGATTACGGTTGTTAGGATACAGGTGAGATACAGTTCGGTAAACGGTTAAAATTTATAGTGCGACCTACGAGTGGTAGTATATTATTATATACTATATCAGTCTACAATACAAAATACAGAAGACTCTATAAAGAATTTAGCACAAGCACTGGCACTGGCCGTAGGAAAAAAAACAGTCAGAGTAGATAGCTGTAGAAAACACTTCTATATTTATATGGCAAACGGCTATAAAGTGGAACTCCTTGCCTGCAGACATACATCATATCGTCGACCTCATCGCCACTTTCCATCAGGAGCTCAAATGCGGTACTTATTATGTCATAAAAAACAGAAATAACAACAGTATATAACAGCGTAAGCACAAGACATACAAGCATCAATTTTAGCGTGAGCTCAATCACCCAGTTATTTAGTATATTAATCTTTGACTTGGTATATACCCAGCATATTTGGTAACAGACTCACGTGGTGTTGGATGAAAATAGCCAGAGCTAACAAATAAAATCCTTTCCCAGTCCCATTGTGTGATTATACTTAGCCATAATGATAAAAACTTTGAATCCACTACCACTAACGATAATAAAGTCCTAATTGATAAAGTTTCTTTGCAATCTAAAACTTTGCCAACTTTAATTTACTGCTTTTTGGTTAGGTTCTAATAGTTTATTTTTGGTACAAACAGAAGTGTTTTAGTGATAAAATACAATAAAAAAACGAAGATCTTAAAACCAAGAATTATTCCTGTTCTCTTATGGTCACAGGTTATAAAGCTTAGCTAAAGGTTATAAAACTTGTAAAGATGAC
>NW_020653424.1:956648-981350 GCF_003589595.1 Hyposmocoma kahamanoa
AAAGCTTAGCTAAAGGTTATAAAACTTGTAAAGATGACGCTAGTAAAGCCTTATTGTCAATATTTTTACCTGTGCATTCTGTAGATGGACTATGTGCAGAGGGCATAAAATATAGAGTTTGTACGTGCAATACAACAACTATCCGGGTGTTGTTGGGGCTACCAGGCACCTGTAGTACCTCAGATATGTGGATATGTTCGTGGAGACATTATAAAACAAAGCTCCGGTGTGGTCAACTACACTCTCTCTGTGGCGTAGAACCCGGGAGTGTCTAGGTCGTTCTCCGAAGTCTTCAGCAAACCCTAGAGGTTGTTAAGATTCTTGATGGAGCTTGGGTGGCACAAGTAGGACCCTGCACCCACTACACGCAAAATAGACGCATTGAAGTCGAGTTGCACACACCAGCCCGTATCTTTGTTTTTATAATATCAAGTAACGGGACAAACAAGTAGTGCGCCTGACGGTAAGCTACACGTCTGTCCACAACAGTTGCAGTGCCACTCGGAGCTTGAAATCGCAAAGATCTGAAGGGCACTACCACTGTGCCCGTCGCCCTAAGACATAAGTTGACAAGTTCCATGTGCCTATAATTTCACTAGCACCCTTACCCTATAAACCGGAACTCAGTAATGCTGACATTACTGCTTGGCGGCAGAAATAGGTAAGATGGCAGTACCTCCCTGGACAAACTCTTTCACAAGGAGCTCTATGGCCACTAAATCTGCCTCTCTGTTTGTATTGTGTAAGTAATTAGAATGTTATTATTACGAATTTCATACTTTTGACAACGTACATATATAGAGATATAGTAATTTTTGGAATTCATTGCCTAAGAATCTGTAACATATGAAAAAAAAAACAAAGTTTGAGTAAACTCAAACAATTGACAAGTTACTTGAGAACTTTGTAATCGTATCTCTGATAGGAAGGTTCAGTCGCAACGCAATATTCTGCGGGACTTCTAAAGCTTTCTGGCGAAACTAAAACTTTGACAAACTGTGTCAAGAAATACTTTACCAATATTGGTTGCGATGTGGCGTCTAAAATCAAAACCTATCACGCTCTATTTAGATCTACTGCTTCGCTCACTGTTCATCTTGTTCAAACCAAATTCTTATGCTTTATGTGAAACTCGATAGTTTAGCTCACTGGGACAAAGTTGCGTCTGTCGGTTTTTGTACAGATCTCATTCCGCGATTTCATTCAGACGTATTAATATTAAGCGCTTTCAGTCATCCTATATAATAAGCACAGCCAAGGAATGAAATTTCCTTCTGTGTCTGCGTATGCGAGCACATACACTTCGATTGTCTTTAAAGAGTGATAGTATAGGCATATTCTGGGTGGAATTATTCAATCGTAGATTCCATCTTTGCATCAAATCTAGGTGATGGTCCACTTCCGCCACGCTAGTCCAATGCGATTTGGTGACTTTACATGTTTTTTTAGGGGGTGTGAACCTTCTTTAAGATGCAGGTTTCACCGCGATTTTTTTTTTTCTTTTACAATAGTTACATATGGTTTAATATTGTTCAATCATTTTTTATGTGAAATTACTCCACTAGTTTATTAGTTTACTCAGAAAAAAATGCTTCGATCCGGTCGGATTTGAACCGACGTTTTCTATCATACCGTAAAAAGTAGTTGAAAAAATATACGGCTAAAAGTCGTTAAAAAACCATACACAAAGACACGACAACAAACACATAGAAAAATTCGTATAGCGTCTGCCACGGTATGCTAGAAGACGTCGGTTCGAATCCGGCCGGATCGAAGAAATATTAGGTAATATAATTCAAAAAGTAATTCGGGAAATTAATAATAATATTAACACCGTACACATAAATAATCATAGCCCTGTATTAGGGAAAACCAGTATTGCGGGTGCCATGAACATACACATAGACAACCACAAATGACTATACCCATATTTACTAAGAGAGAAATAAATGTAGGCAATGCAAATATTTCTCCCGAGCCGGGAATCGCACCCGGGACTTCTCCGTAGCAGACCGAAGGCAGCTAGGCAATGTACGATGGAGTTTTTTTGTATTTAAAATTATCTTTTAACTTTCATTGTGTCTTATCATGAGCACGCTCAACGGCTGAATATATATATCGCATATTGATTTTACATCTTAAAATCATAATTTTTTCTTTTTTATTACGGTACGTGCAAGAGTGCAAAAACTATGGCAGCCAGTATCATACTAAGAATACATTTTTTAGTCTGAAAGTGGCTAATGTCATTTCCGATGCCTAATCGTTTGTAAATTCATGTGATAAAATAATCGTCACATTTTTACTTTCCACTTTTGCAATTTTTGAGTTAATGATGTAATAAAAATAATGTGCCAGACTTTTTTACTACTATTAGTGTTGACACTGGGGTGTTTGTCTTTTTCTAGAGCACAAATCTCCATACACAGGTCAGATATACAGTCACACAGAAATTTATTTATCTTGCCATGTGTAGAAGGCATTTATTAACTCATTAACACTCCATTTCTCATTAAGGCATTTCCTTTCGATTTTAATCGCATGGCGTGGTGGCGAGTCTAATTGCGCTTGCACTTTTATGCATCTTAATTAACAGCCCGCAAAGGCGCGAGGAACAAAAGCCGTTCCGGCTTATAGCCAAGATCAACAACTATATTAATGTGTGAGAGCGTTACACTTCACATCAACGGGGCCAAACGACACAGCGGGCAGAATTTTAAGTCTTAGCTGCGCTGCGTCAGTGTGCTTTCGGTAGACTCTGATGCAACCCGCGTGCCATTAGACAACGGCTTTCTGCTTCGCTCACTGTGTAAAATTTGAATAGTTACCTACATTGAGTATCATTCGAACATCCAAATAGCAGTAACTTTACTGAAAATATACGAGGTATCCAATCCGCGTTGAGCCAGCATGATGGACTATGGCCTCAACACTATTCTCAGAGGAGACCCGTGCCCAGCAGTGGAAAATAATACTGCAAAAGTAAAATATATAGATGATATATTTACATGTCCAGCAGTGGACGTCTTTCAACTGAAATGATGATGATGAAGCGTTTACATGGAATAACTAAATATACAGAAAAGGTAAAATAAATTAATTCCTGTCACCGGAGATTTCAACGAGGCGAACTGATTTTTTTAAATTATACTTATTGTTAATAAACCTTAAGGGTGATTATTTCATGAACTATATTTAACAACCATTCTGCACTGTTAAACACGTGTGTGTAACTGGTTTCTGCTCGTACCTATGTCCGTAGAAAGTCTATAAATGGACGACGTCAATGCAACTCAGAGCCAAGATCAAAGAACGGAATTCAATTAACGCTCAAAGTTAGCCAGGAAAAATGGATTTCGTTCCTATGCGTCAGGCCATAGTTTTCTCAAGAGTAATTATGTGATTAGGTTTCGGGCTTTTAGTGACAGACATAGATATATGTATATGCACACAAACACGTAGGGATAAGTTTTATTCTCAATGACTAATTCAAGTGGATATATATTTCAACTGAACTGCTAACGCAAACGCTGTAAGGCAAAACTTACTATAAAGATGAAAAATAGATAGATAGATAGATAAACACTTTATTGTTCACACACAAGAACAAGAATAGTACATAAACAACTTAAAACTAATGTGGGCAAAAGCGGTCTTATCGCTAAGAGCGATCTCTTCCAGATAACCTTAGAGTTAGAGGAAAGCTAATCGGAGCGGGAGACGTAGTGTGCCAATTTTACAAATATAAAAAAAGTAAGTAAAAATATTAAAAAAATAAAATTGTATAAAAAAAAAATAAAAAATAAATAAATAAAGACTCATAGTAATTTATAAAATATTTAAAAAATAATGATACGTACGTAGATATATGTATATATAATATGTAAATATACCTCAATAATCTTACACTTATTAATAACTTATACTTACTAATACACACAATAAAAAACAAGAAAAATAATGTTTTATTACCTTCTTCTTCTCGTAGTGCCGTCTCTTACCGGAGGTTGACTATCATTATAGCCAGTTAGGTCAATGAAGTTGCAGCTTCGAACAGTTCTATGGTACTCATTATGAACCACTCTGCAAGATTTAGGAACCATGCGGTTGTTCTAAGGCCACGTCTTCTGCAGCTCTGGATTTTTCCTTGCAGAATGAGTTGCAGTAGAGAGTATTTTTCTTTCCTCATGGTGTGTCCGAAGTTCTGCAATTTCCTCCTTTTTACAGGTTTCAGCAGCTCCAAGCCTTCATATATCCTTTATATCCGTGTGTATGTATGTATCCTTTGTTATACGTTGTAATTTTGTAATTCTATTGTAGTTTTAATACCACATAATTAATTAAATTATAAAGATTGTGTATCTAAAACAAAATTATCTATCGAATCAAAATGTTGTTCATAAATAAAACTCACATTTACAACTTGCGTGAAAACAAACATGCGTGATCTCGCTGACCTCCAAACAACAATACAATTCATAAAAACAATAAGTTAACCGCCAAGACATTCTGCTAAACAGTTATTCTTAACGTTCAATTTGAATGTATTTCCACTTTTCTCTAGTGAACCTGTGCGTTGTTAATTTTTCTAACACTTTTAGCACTTTTTTGCCGGTAATGCGTTCATTTAGGCCGCGCGATAATGCGAAAATACGTTTTTCTTGGAGTGAAAGAGACAGGTGTATGGTATGTAATATTTTGTATGGGCTTAGGAAGCCGTTTGGGTCGAGTTACATCGCCGGAGAAAATTGGTAGGCGTTTTACTTAGAACAAATGGAGGTGTAAATATTATGTGGTAGCATATTGGATGAATTTAATAACATAAAAATTTCGATGAATATTGTAATATTAGTTCATTTACTTGGATTAATAATTTCTTTCACAAATAAGAACGCATGGGAAATGAGACTATTTATCCGGATTTAAATCGTGTACATTTGTTTTTTCAAACAAACCAACGTTTCGGGGCCTTTACAGGTTCCACGGTCGTGACCATGGGGCTCATGTTCCAGAACCAACGAACACAACAGCATTATTATTAATTATTATTTATTTGACGTGTCCTAAGTTAATCGGAGGGTGATTAAATGATTTGCAATTGCTTATTGACAAGCTACTGACCAAGTTCTACTGTCCTAATATTTTTCTTCCTATATAATGAAGTCATTACGTATGCCTGGGACAAAGAGTCCAGTTAGGTAAGTCCAACTTTGAGAAAGAGATCTCTCGTCGGATCCAGCTCGGATGGGCAGCGTTCGGGAAACTACAAAAAACCTTGTTGTCCAAATTACCTCAGTGTCTCTAGACGAAAGTCCTTGACCAATGACGTGGTCACTCACTGTAGGCCTCATAAAAAGGCTCAAGGTAACTCAGGAGGCAATGGAGAAAGCGATACTCGGTATTTCCCTACGTGATAGAATCAGAAATGAGGAAATCCGTAGGAGAACTAAGGTAACCGACATAGCTTGCAGAATTGCTCAGCTGAAGTGGCAGTGGGCGGGGCACATAGCTAGGAGAACCGATGGTCATTGGGACGGAAAGGTTATTGGACCGACGATCTGGTAAAGGTCGCGGGAAACCGATGGATGCAGGCAGCGCACGACCGATCGTTGTGGAGATCGTTGGGGAGGCCTATTCCCAGCAGTGGGCGTCGTATGGCTGAATGATGATGATGATGATGACAATGAAGGCATCCTTGAAACTGAATCGATCAACACTAAAAAAATTTGATCAATTTTGTTCACTTTTATCGACAAATCACGCATGATCTAAAAATTGACTATGCCAAAATTGTTTTCACAAAAAAAAAAGACTTAATTGGTTCCTAAGACAATTTTCTTGTATCATCTATGGTTTCGGATTTCCCCATACTGTTCCATTAAAAAAAACTCTGTATATTTACTGGACGAACAAGTCGTATAGGTTTAGTGGTAAGCGACATGCCTGTATAAAACAGTTGTGACGCCTGTCATCCTGAGTCAAAGAAAAGATTCACCAATATCCCTGCCTCTTTCTCAAGAAGCTCTACAGCTTCTATGTCTTTCGTATGAATACAAGTATTAATTGTACTGATTTCCATAAATTAAGTTTGATATATTTTATTATGTTTATTGCCTGAAGTACACGAAAATATTGAAACTGTCTACAACATTACAGTTGAAAAGTTTCCGAGTACCTCTTGCTAGGTTCTCCCAATGTGTATATTGGAAAAGAAAGTGTCTCGACAACATTCCATTCCGTTCGTTTTATTGCTTTTATTTGTTTTGCCAAACACTGACCGATCCTTTGCTGACAATATTTGTACAGCTTCTACACTTTCCGGGACTACAGAAGCCCTAAGGGGTTCTGGGTTCGATTCTCATCTTAGAAATCCCCTACAGTTACGTAACAATAATAAATAAAATAGCATATTAGACCACCACATCACGTACCTGGGTCTTAACATCGGTAATGGTGAAATTACAGGAACTTGTCAACTTATGTCTGAGGGTGACGGGCGCGATGGCAGTGCCCAGCGCTGAATGGCGCTGCAACTTATATGGACCGGCGCGTCGCTTACCACCAGATGCACGACTTCTTCATCCTGTCACTCGGTATCATAAAAAATATTTAATTCTAAAAAATAACACTACCCAAGAAGTTTGTTTCCTAAATTAATTTTGCCGTGAATTGAACCCGGGATCTCCTCAAATTAACACTCACAGTGCAAATCACAAGGTCATGAAACTCGTCGAATAACGTAAGATTTAATTTAAACGTAAAATATTCGTTTTAAATTGGGTGGGTACGTTACAAATGTTTGAGGCAAAATGAAATTGGAGAATTTAATCCCTTATGGGTTTCGGTGGATCCTGTATTTTATTTTAAAAATCCACATGTTGTTTAACAGTTACTTTTAAAGTGTAACGTATTAGGAATTGCTTCTAGTATCAATTTCAAAATTAAAGTATTATTTTCGGATCTATATTTTCAAACAAACTAACGTTTCGGGCTTTTTACGGCTGTCAGCCAACGAATACACGCAGTTAAGACCCGAAAAAAAAAATTGTGTCATTTCCTACGTGTAACAATAGCGTCGAAAACCTTAGATCTCGATAGTATAAATTTGTTTGTGTACAGTGTAGGCTTCGAGCAGTCACGTTTTTCGTCTATATAGATTTTTGAAGATTCTATGTTTCAATTTTGAAGGAAAGGGGTGCTGGTGAAACCGCAGGCACACTGGATTTGTCAAATGTCTCAGGGTGACGGGTACAGTGGTAGGCCGCTCAGATTTTTGCGACTTAAAGCCCTGAGTGACACTGCAACTGTCATGGGCACCACCAGGTGCACGACTTGTCCGTCCGGTCACTTGATAATTATAAAATTTATCATTTCTGTGCAAAAATTTTAGTTAAAAAACAATACAGTAACTTAAGTACAAAAGTAGTAAGTTTATGTACAACAGGCAGCATAATTGCTATGTAGCAGTTTCCTCCATCATATCATTACAAAATTAGAAATCATTAAAACGTCGTGAGATAAACATTTGTATTGTCATTAATTAGAGGCTTATCATGCCGCCTTGGTGGACTATGGCAATGGGGCAAGTATGATGATTATGAGGTTACAATACCTGGGTAACTACTATTTCTTAACGTACAAGTAAGTGTGAGTTTTATAGAAGATTTTGTGGCGTTGAGGCTGTAGGTATAATATACAGTGCGTTTTTTTAACTGGGATAGTACGGAGAAATCCGAAACCATAGGACATACAGTATGTCTTGGAAACCATTGAGTTTTTTTTTGTGGAAACAATTTTGGCATATTACTAAAGTTTTTGATAATTAAAATTGATATTTTTTTAGTGCCGATGGACTAAGTTTCATGTAAGAATAATTTCATTGTATTGGAAGAAAAAAAATCGGTACATCAGAAGTTGGTCAAATTTAATAGAATGTGTTTTTCATATATCGCACTGGGAACCAAATACTGTCGTAGCTCAAAAATCGGTGCAATTGAGAAAACACGATATAAAAGTTCAAAAGGACTGAATGGATCTTAATGCGAATAATGTAATTATTTTTATTTATACATCATAGTTAGTTGCAATTCATTAGAATATAAATATATTAGTTTAGTCAGTGATTGTTTGACTTTCAAACCGCGATTTCTCAATTCCACAATTTGGAGTTGCGACAGTATTTAGTTTCATGTACGATATATCATTTACAACCTCAGTGACATAATTGTTTGCACTGTGGAACGAAGCTTGTTATAGTTAGTTATATGTTTGAACTTCTGATGTTTGGGATTGAAACCTCCCGGTATCATTGTTTCCGTACAGGGTGTTAGCAAGTTAGGTAGAAATATCTTTAGAGCCACTCAATTCTCTTTAGATAACAAGTAATTGGTGAATTCGGCGGTGTAGCGGTTTGCACTGTGGGCGAAAAGATGGATGAAAATGTCATAGGTTCTATTGCCGGTAGGATGTATTCGGAAATGGACTTGCTCAGGCTATATACTATAGGGCATTCCGTAGTTAGAGACCAGGCAATTGGTGAGTTTGTCTAGAACATGACATGAATAAGTATCATCTGCAGCCCGACTTCTACCCCCAGTGGGTACTGACCTCCCGTAGTTTAATAACGCACATATTTTTTTTATAATATCAAGTGACTGGACAAACAAGTCGTGCGCCTGTCGACAACAGTTGCAGTGCCACTAAGAGCTTAAAATCGCAAAGATCTGAGGGGCACTGCCACTGCGCCCGTCACCCTGAGACATAAGTTGACAAGTCCCATGTGCCTGTAATTTCACCAGCAGCCTTACCCTTTAAAACAGGAACGCAATAATGCTTACATCAGGGTAAGATGGCAGTATTTCCCTGGACGAACTCACAAGGAGCTCTACTACTGCTACATGACGCACACACACATAGCCCCGTAATAGGGAAACTCTGTGTCGCGGGCTACGGGTGGACAACCACAAATTACACCTCAACTCACGAGAGAAATAAATGTAAGCCAAACAAATTTTGTTTCTCCCGGCCCCGGGAATTGAACCCAGGGCCTCTGCAATGCAGACCAGCATGGTAACCGTTCGACCACGGAGGCAGTTAGATTATTACATTATAATTTAGTATCTGGTTTGGTACAAGAAGAGCGTGAGCAATATGGACTTAGGCACTTCTTATACCAAGTATCAGATATAACATGTCATACATAAGTGGTAAATTGACAGCATGTTTCTGACACCGAGAGCTAACATTAAGTTCAGTCACACGTTGCTATTAAATCAACATCATTATTAGCGGTCCATTTACTTTTCTCATCAGGGATTCAGTTGGCAACTCCACTAAATAGGTTTACTACTGGGAACCAGCTGCACTATTTAGAAATTCCGCTACTACGAATTCAAAGGCACATACACCCACAAACTTTAGTAGACTATTTATAAATAAATGTAATATATTACGAGAGGAGACACTGATTTCAGTAACACAGGTCTTTGAACCTATTTCGGAAGCATGATATGTAACATTTCTGTTCAAATAAATAATTTTTCTCAAACATCCTCAGAAATGTTTGTATTGCTTTCAAAAGACGAACAAGGAAAGTTTGTCATTTATAGACCGTGCGACTTCTTTCCGGTCAAGGCCTGCAAAGTAAATACGATATCCTTTATTATCCGCTACTCTAAACTTTTAAATCAATTTATTAATAATGAACTAAACTACAGCCAAGTGTTCGTAATTGCGAGAATTTAAAAGTACCTGTACCGCTTGCTTTTTTTTAGAAAAGGGCTGTAAAAGGCGGTGCTGTTTTGTTGCGAAAACGAGTTGTAGTGAGAAGAGCGATAACGAAAATATAGTAACGGATACACATTCAACCAAATCATCAGAGATATTATTAAATTGCCTGGAAAAACAATAGCAATTGTCATAAATTTTTAAATAATTTTCTATTGTACATCTTCTTCTTTTTAGTCTTTTATTATTTCCTCACATTGTTTGAGAAAAGCACTATACAAGACTCGGCGGGAACGGGGATTACTTGACTTGTATTAATAGCTTCTGCAATAATGGACTATGTTATTATTATTATAGGACTTTTACTTTGTTATCATAATAATATTCTGACATCTGAAAGTACAAATACAGACTCACTACTGCCAGCACGCTAAAAAAGCCAACAGAAATACACGTACAAAATAAAATTTCCTTCATTACGAGTGAAATTGAATCGATCAGCCTAACCTCGTGTAAATTCAATTCTAAACGTAATGAGATGTGCTTTAAGTATTCTCAAATTCACTGTAGCGATTACATTAAATCGCTTTTAGGATTATTTACTTGAGGTATATGTGACACAAATATTTCATTTTATTTTCCTTATGATAAGGAAATTGTTGTAAACATTGTACTTTGAAATGTTTAACACAGATATATGCTCTAAAGTAACATTCCTTATTAACGGTAGCACTGTTATCGCCAATGAAAATGATGCGGGCTCTTTTGTTATAGTATGCCATAGATACCCTTCAGTAGATACTTATTGAATATAGATAACCTAGAGTAGCATCTGTATTGGATCATCATTATTCCTATAGTTACATATAATATTTACAAACGAACGTCACTTAGATATTAGAGCGCTCCTCTATTGGAGGTGAAGGTTCGAATCCCTATGGCACCATGTATCTAGAACTTTAATTTCTGACGGTTAATTTACATTGCCATTGTCATTATTCAAGTAATCATAATGAACTTCTATGCCAATTGTGTAAGGCATAAACTAGATACGAAACAAAAATAGGTCGCGTATTTTACGCAGATTCTCTTCTTTTTAACCAACTACAAAAGAGGAGGTTCGCAATTCGACTGTATATATTTGTGTGAATATGACGCGATGATTGTTTTTTTTTGTTGGAAATAGGGTAGGTATCTCCTTCCATTTAAATTTGAAAAAAATATTCCACTTTTAAGAGTAGAAAACTAGGGGACTTAACAGTTGCAGTGCCACTCAGAGCTTTAAATCACAAAGTTCTTATAGAGATCTATCTAGATTTAATTGCCTCTGTGGCAGAACGGTTACTGCCACCCAGAGGTCCCAGGTTCGATTCCCGGGCCGGAAGAAATATTTGTATGACCTATATTTATTTCTCTCGTGCGTTTGGGTGTAATTTGTGGTTGTCTATGTGTGTGTCCATGGCACCCGCGACAAATCCCGTGTGTATTTTATCAGCACCCTGCCCTTGCCTTTTAAAACCGGAACACAGTAATGTGAGCATTCTTCCCCGGATGAACTCTTTCACAAGGGTCTCCACTGCTACCACCAAATTTCAATTTTGCCTGTTGTTAATTGAGCCCTATTGACTCAATAACAAAAACAAATTTCATATCTCAAATTTGATATGTCAGTTTAAAAAATGAATTGCCTATTTTAGGTACATATATTACCGCAGGCTTACAACAGTGTGACGGGGAATTGACAGCTCTCGTCTGGTTAATCCCTCAAGCGAGACGCAAGCATCGTTCGTAGTGGTTTTTGTTCAATTTGAGGAGAAAATTGTTTTTGGATGTTGTTTAGACAAATGTATAACTATTATCTACAAAAACTGGAGAGGTTGTAGCATTGAAAGAGAACTCGACCGCTCCTCCATTGACTCATAATATAAATGCTATGACCTAATGATAATAATAATAATGGTTAACCTATTCAGAGTTATTTATAAAATACTAACAACCTCGCAAGATTATAATGAAATAAAAAAAAATAAAATAAAAAGACTTTATTCTGCAACACTACAAATGGCTGTGTTGAAGAAAAGGTAACAGAATCAGCAATTTGTTAGTTTTCAGGCTTCACCGTGTATATAATGCAAAGTACAAGTCAAATATATTTGTCGCTGTAGACACAGCAGTATACAGTTTCTAATTAAGTATATAATTAAGAAATCACCTCACTCACCGCAACTATAGACTATTAGACAGAAATTCCAGTTAAAATTCCTATACAAAACCACAAATGATACACGCACTGACCATGCAGCAAAAAGTGTGTAAAGCGTTTTATTACGTATATAGAATAGAACAGGCAGTTTATAATTACCAACATTATAAACACCAACTTGTTTTCCATGACTTTTTAAATGTATTTTTAATCACACTTGGTCGTAAATAGTATGTTTGCATGCTGGCTAACTTGACTACAATGCTCCAAATAAAACCCTCGGGCCCTTTTTCTTTTCATTACATGCAAAGTCGTACTTCCTTATATAGGTCAGTTTCAAGTTCAAGCAAGGAGGTCTGACTACCTATTTACAGCCTTAGGAGTCGAAACCCTTGGCCTCTGGGATCCTAGTGCCCTTCATCTGTACAAAATTTTGTAGAAAATATTAATAGACTGTCTGGGGAACCCAAGGGCCGGCAGCTACTTTGCCCAACGCATTAGCATAGCAATACAAAGGGGGAACTCTGCCAGCATCTTGGGCACCTTGCCGCGGGAACCCAATTTTATTCATATAATTTAAAAATCCTAGTTTTACTTTCTAATAGTTAAGCTTTTATTATCTTTTTTACCTTACCTGTATATAATTTTACTTAATTAAATAATATATAAATGATCCTTACATCAAGCAAGGAGGTTACTTAAGTTCAAAATTAAAACATTCGCTACACGCTAGGTACTTAAATACTTATTACTAAGAATTTGTTATAATGGATTTTAATTATTTCTTCTATAAAAAATTAGCAAATTATTTTTACAGTCCATCATGCGTCTGTAGGTTTTATGGCTTTTTGTTTTTACAACATTTTAGTTCGAGTTGTATTATCTATGGAAGAATAGCTAGCTGGCCATCTGTCGATAAAAAAATACGAAAAACCCGCTAAAATATTTATTCATACAAGAAATAATCATTGCATTTATTTCCTCGTAAAAGTGATGAAAAACATTGTATTTTGTATTGTACGAGTTATTGGATTGGATTGAATTGTAATAGACCCTCGTTAGTAATTTCTTATTTCCCATCCTTAGTACACAATGTACTATAAATAGATCGCTCGAACCGGTGATAACTCTATGTAAAACGCAGAACAGGAGGTAGAGATCTCCAGGGAAGACGCTTGCATATTTGAACTACTAAATATAGATCTATAAAGTGTCACATAGGACAACAAAAACTTGAGAGTTTATTTTTGGTAATTTTATTATGCTCCGTAAAAGGAATATCTATCTAATAGTAAAGAAATAATAATAGGAGAAAGGAAAATATGTTGTTGTTTATATGTTAACAATATAGTCCTGGGAGGTTGTTAGCATTTTAAAAACAACCCTGTGTAGTCCCATTGTTGGGCACTGGCCTCCTCTCACAATGAAATGGCTTGGTTTGTTATTTAGGGTCCAAAGAAAATAAAATTTTCTTATAACCATAGAGTCATCAAGTTACATATACAATTAGTATAGAAACAATCATAGACAAGAAAAAACAGTTTACATTAGTATTCCAAAAGAAGCAACACGTCAAATATATTTATCAGTTACGATACATAATATATAACAGGAAGAAACCCAAAAAGAAACCATCATATTTAGATGATATACATGCAAGTAACAGAGGAATAAGAAATAAATAACTACTCACAACAACAAATGATATAATGATAAGCCACAAAGTGTAAGTGTTGTGCTGTTACGGAACCCGTCATCCACTCAGCTTGTTGTCGTGGCACGTATTACGACGGTTGGCTGGTAAAGATCGCTGTTTAGCGATTGTACCTTTTATTCTGTCTATATTTATTTTATTTATTTCATCATTTATTGTACAGGGCACATTCAATTCACGAGAGAAATAAATATTAGGCTATACACATATTTCTCCCGGCCTGGGAAATTGCACCCAGGACCTCTGCGTCGTAAAGTCGGCATGGTAACCGTTCGGCTACGGAGGCAATTAAAAAGAAAACAAGAATTATTATTAATTAAATATATAGAGTGTCTTTTTTTAAATGGGACGTTATGAGTAAATCCGAAACTATAGAAGATACAAGGAAACTGTCTTAGGCACCATTAAAGTATTTTTTTGTGAAAACACACATATACAGTCAATTTTTTGGTCAAGCGTAAGTTGTCCTTAAAAATGGATAAAATTGATCCAATTTTTTTTAGTGCTGATATACGGGACGAAAAAATCGGGGCAGCAGAAGTTGGTCTAATTTTATAAACTGTGTTTTCATACTATCATAAAACATAAGTTGACAAGTGCCAGTAATTTCACCAACACAGTATCATAACCGTAAATTATAGTTAAACTATATAAATATTTAGATAAATACATTATTTCATAATATAACAACTAAGAAATGGATTGAATAATGGATAAATAATGCTCTTTAACTGTCCTTTTGAAAGTAGTTAGCGATTTACTTTAGCGAACAGAGATAGGAAGTTAGTTTCAAAGTCTGTCCGGATGGACAGTAAGGAGTGAGTATAGAAACCGGAATTGAAAGACGGAAAAGATAACTGGAACATAACGGATGAAATGGACCTGCAAAAATCTATATATTGTCTATAATTAATTATAATATAATATATATAATTACTGTGTTCCGGTTTTGAAGGGTAAGGGTGCTGGTGAAATTATAGGCACATGGGACTTGTCAACTTATGTCCCAGGGTGACGGGCGAAGTGGCAGTGTCCCTTAGATCTTTGCGAATTAAAGCTCTGAGTGGCACTGCAACTGTTATGAACAGGTTGTAGCTTACCGTCAGGCGCATGACCTGTACGTCCCGTTGCTTGATATTATAAAAAACAAAATTCTTTTGTGTCTAATTAAAAATATATTATTCTATTCTCTAAGAATTGTTGCATAAATTAACAAAGCCACAACTCACATAAGTACATCGCCCGTTAACTAACCAATCCCAGTAACCGCGACACCCATTTCTTAAAAATAGGGGTGTTTTTTTTAACCTCAACGAATCCCTTTATTTTCAGGTAGGGTCAGGTCCCCAATAAATCTGACCCTCCTAAAGTTGCGCTTCCCATAAACAGCGCCGGACTGTGGGCCCCCCGTAGCTATCTAGATTGCTTTTATCGAATATTGCTTATGCGATATTTATTTTTTTAGCTTGTTCCGTCACCTGGTTTTCGTTGTCATACTTGAAACTATTAATTTGTTTTTAGATATTAGTGGTTCACCGAATGTTTAGCTCTAGTTATTTATAGTCAGAGGTTGACAGTTACCCGTCAACCTGTCCAATAAAATTGTTTCGTGTTATTTGTTTTAATTTGCATTTTTATATTAGCCTCACAGTACGTTTATGAAAAATTAATTTATGTTAAGAATATTTTTTTTTAAAGAAAGAAATCGTTTAAATTAAACTTTTTATTGGCGAGACTTTTTAATCAATAACATCGTACTTCAAATTATAGGTCTAATAACGACTTTATATATCTATTCAACTTACATTATAATCTATGTCAGACTCCTAATAATCACAGTGATTTTCATATAGGCACTTCTTAAAGAATATCAAAAATCAACAAATAATAAAAAGACAAAAGTAGCTTTCTAAACCTTAGATATATCTAAACACAAAGAAATCAAAAATCTATCTGCTATTACTTCTCCATAAACCTCATGAGTCCACTTGAAACAGCCTTGACATTTTTCTCATCTCGTGTCTTCTGAAAACCTTCCGGTGCAGGAAGGACATTCAGCGTCATATGATTCACCATCACTGCTGCTATCTGCAAATCTTCATACTCAGAACTTAATTTTTTTAAACAGTCGTGTATGATTCTTGTGTGTATCCTAATATGACGTATCTCATTTTAGGTACCCCAGTGTGTCTCATATTAGGAAAACATCTACATTCACCAAAATGGTTGCCTATTTTTTGTTGATAAAGAAAATACAACAAAACTGCAAATGTATCGTAAAATTGATCATATAATTGATACAATGACTGTAAATTGAAAGCATTTAGTGTAATTATAAAGTCGTAACAAACCTCGTAAACATTTGATAACAAAAATTTGGTCTTGTGGTTCCGTAAAAATCCGCGCCTACATAATCTAACGTCGCCTCTGGATGAGAAGCACTAACACATATTCCGACCAGTTGCATTGTGGTTTCTAGCGGCTGCAGCGACTAGTTTGGCCAAAACCTAACTATCTCATATTTGGCGACTATCTCATATTATATATTATATATCTTTACCCTACGCTTCTATCATAAGATACCGGTTTACATACAAACTTTTCCATAAAACTATAGTGAAACAAAAACTTTACATTAGTATAGTAGCAGTAGACCTTCTTGTGACACCGTTCGTCCAGGGAAGTAACGCCAAATTACTGCGTTTCGGTTTTGAAGGGTAAGGGTGCTGGTGAAATTACAGACACATGGAACTTGTCAACTAATGTCTCAGGATGACGGGCGCTAGAGTACCCCTCAGATCTTTGTGATTTAAATCTCTAAGTGGCACTGCAACTGTTATGGACAGGCGTGTCACTTGCCATCAGGCTCACGAGTTGTTCGTTCCGTTACTTAGTATTATAAAAAAAAACCTCCTTGAGCTTCTGCGTACTTGCATGACAAAAGTAGTAGTGACCCGTTTACCACTTGCAGCTTGCGTTGATCTATGATATTTGAAATAAATTGTTAATGGTAAAAGTAATTGAGTACAAATGTTTATTTACAAAGACCAACCTCTACAGGTTCTTGCTCATTCTTCTCAGGAGAATCTGCCTGATGAATGAGTCGTAGTTTTTGTATAATTGTGTTTTTTTTATAAAAAATATCTCTTTATCTTTGTTAAGCAATTTATATTGTTCGCTAAATAATACAATTCGTTAATGGTATTTGAGTGCTCATCTTTAGGTATAATTATAATTATTCCGCGAATTAAATATATATATATGTATTCATATGAAAGGATGAATGACTGAATGAATTTATTCACCAGTTTAAATTGTTAAGTCAATACAAAAAATACAGTCAAGTTGGGTAACTTAATTAAATTGGAACACAGTTCTCAGGTTTTTACGGAAATTTAATTAAAAATATATTGTTTGAAATAGTGAGACGAATTAATTAATTAATAAAAAACGAGGAAATTGCGCTTCAAGGGTCGTTCCGTTCAAAGTTGGGTGTCTTTGAAACGAGTTATTTTGAACATCGAAAACCCTTCTTCATTGACAATTTAACTGACTTATTTGGTTAAGATTATACTCGTTCTATGATAAAAAAATATATAGATCTGTCGAACTAAATAAACTTGTCGCTAGTCTTGAAGCAATTTACCGTTCACTTGAGGATACCATTTAACAATTTATTGATAAAGGTTATTTCAGTATGGCAGAGAATACTGTCATGATTACCTTAATTTTTTAAATCCAGTTTACCACCTTTAAGTACAACTAAAACAATAATGTGACGATATATTCAATTACCAGTTTTTTCATTGTTTTTATATGTACAAATAGTTCCTTACCTACGAAATTGCTGAATGCAAATACTGGGACGTTTGAAGTTCGATATCTTTTAGTTTACTAAGGGTCGTATTCCAGAACTCTACTCAACGCTCAAGTCGGGATTTGAGCAGACTTGAGTATGATTTGAAGCACTGGAAATGCGACCCTAATGGCAAGGACTTGAGTATGATTTTCAAAGCTCACTGCAATACTCATGTCCTGACTTGAGTATTGAGTAGAGTTCTGGAATACGACCCCTAGAGTTTCAAATTTAAATTATAGTCATGATATAGCTATGATACATATTATTTTAAATTAGTTATTCATTTGTTTTGCCGTTCGATTTTTATTTGATTTAGCTGACCGTGGAAAAATCGAAATTGCGTGTTCTTTTCGAATATGAGCTCTGTCGTGGCACCAACGCAGCATACCCGGTAAACAATATCAACCATATGTATGGAAAAGGTTGCGCAAGTAAGGGCGCAGTGCGTTTTTGGTTTGATCGCTGCCGTTCTGGAAATTTTGAAATTTTCAACAAAAAATTAAATCGCAATTATGAGCCCCATGGCTGACCGGGTACGAAAGTTGATAACGATGAATTTGAAAGCCATAGTGGAAGTAGATTCATCTCAAAGAGCGTCGAAAACAGCTTCCAACGTAAGTGATAAAACGATATTGATTCATTTGCGACATATTGGAAAAATAAAAAAGATAAAAAAGTGGGTGCCGTATGAACTCACTGAAAAACAACAACAAAATCGCGTCGAAGCTTGGCTTAACTTGTTGAATAGGCACTCAAATGAGGTGATTCTGAATCAGATTGTCACATATGAAAAGTGGATCTTGGACGACAATCGGAAACGTCCTCCGCACTTGTTGGCAACAGAAGAAGCAACCAAACCATGTCCCAAACGCAAATTGGATCAGAAGAAGATGCTTCTGAGTGTATGGTCGAGCTATCCGACATTGCTCGTTACAGCTTGTTAAGACCTAGCACAACAATTACTGCAGAGGTACAGTGTGAAGAATTGCAAGTGATGATGGACAAGCTTGCTGTCAAACAACTGAGACTTGTCAATTGCTCTAGTCCTTCTCTAAGACAACGCTCGTCCACACACCGCACCTCGGATCTTCTCAAAACTTCAGGAGTTACTGGAAACTCTCAGTCACGCACCATACTCACCAAAGCTTGCTTCAACTGATTTTAATTTTTTTCGGAAATTGAATAACTTTTTACAGGAAAAACAATTTCAAATCCGATGAGGCGGAGAGAAATGCCTTTAAACAGGTATTCGATTCCCGTTCCTAGGATTAGAAGGCATCAATAAATTTCCATTAAAATGGCAAAAGCACGTCGATAGTAATGGTCAATATTTGAATTAATTAAATATATACTATTCATTAAAAAATCCTTTCAATTCTCTCTATGTAAAACGTCAATTTCATAGGAGGAGGAGGAGGTTCTTAATTCGTCTGTATGTTTTTTTTTTGTATGTATGTTACGCGATAACTCCGGTATTTGTGAATCGATTTTCATGATTCTTTTTTGTTGGAAAGGGGGTACTTCCATAGTGGTCCCATTTCATTTTGAAGAAAATCATCCACCTCGAAGGGTGGCGAAGTGTACACGCATGAAGATTCATTTTCAGAAATAGCGCCTGACATTAATTTAGGAGCAATTACTTTAATGGTTGATTTTGCTATTTCTCCAATTCAAGGCGTTTTTCTCTCAATATACTTTGAGTAGTGAGAACCGATTTTTATTATCTCCAGTATCAAGTCCTGTATAGTGGCGAACTAGGGGATATTTCAATAAAACTTAACAAATAGACGTAATTCCACGAGATTATTTGTTCAAATAAAGAATTATTAATATTCTTATACAGTAATATAAAACAGACAAACTTTCAAATTCCGTATTGCTGTTATATTTTTTGATGTATTGTGGTCACGTGGCAAGTATAAATAGTACTGCAATAGTGCCAATTTCTAAGTCCCGACTTTAGTACCTTTGCGGATATAAATAAGTAAATTTATTGTATGTTATTCCGTTTATTAGCCTCCTGTAGTTTACTCTTATACCTTAAACAATTCCTTTTCTCTTTAGCACTTTTATTGTCATTATTATTGATACAAAAACCTAATGAATACAGAAAATTCCCTCAACTCGATTGAACTCTAACCAGCGTCTGTTGCCACGCCAATGACACCGCTCTTACCAACTGAACCACAGAGTTAGCATATCTTACGAATTTCTTTATGTGCTTGTTGCAGATCATTGTATTTGGTTTTTAAACGTTTTTTTTTTATCTGGGAGAACTTTGCAAAGTTTATTTATTCAGGTAGGCACTTTATCAGAATACTAAGAGAGTTGTCGCTATACTAATCGCAATATCATAGTCTACTATGAGTCGATTTGAAAACTACTCACACATTCACAAGCACATGCACGCACGCACGCACATGTACTCGCACACGCACTCGCACACATGCACGCACGCAGGCACGCAGGCACGTACGCTCGTGCGCGCGCACACACAAACCAACACACATTTATATTTACAGGGATTTAGCCTCATGAACTGTAACATAGGTCCTCAACATAGTACAGACTCCGGCTCTCACTAAAGAACTTTTTATTTTATATGAAACGTAACTACTTGTAGATCTTTTTAAGTGAAATGAAGCATATTGTATTGGATTATATTGTACAGTGCTTCTATTTTCTCAATGTCTCTCGGCAAACTACGTGTTTCGGTTGTCGTCGGGTTTTATTCAGTTGCCCTTTGCCTTTGGTAACTCGACTTGGAAGTATATAGAGTTGTTATTACATTTTTTATTTATTATACAATGGGAGAATAGCCGCTAAAGTCACAGGCATGACATAATTTACAGCGTGTACTTGTGGATAGGGAAATCGTTTTACAACTCTATATAATTCACACGGTAATCAAAATAAAACAAATAAAGTACGTTGTTGTAAATTCAAATCATATTGTAGATTTTAAATCTAATAATTAATGTGCATCGAAATCAATATTCGCGTGCATTTGGAAATCCGATGATTGCCGAGGGACATTAAGAAAATAGAAGCACTTAATAGTTTATTTTTATGGAATATCATATTATATTAGATATATTACTACCGTGACATTCATTTTTTTAAAGTACTCCACCTATTGATACAAAGATCGAACAAAAACACAGAAAAATATATTGTCATCAATATCATCGCTGGTGGGAATTTGTTGGGAGCTTTTTTGCTACACCCTGTATTACAATTGTGTCGTATACGGTGTGCCTAACGAAGGCGCCGATATTCCTGCGGGATGTGGGCGGGATCATCGTGAGTCAGCAGAGCATTGTCCAACGAAGATATGGGAATAATCGTCTACAGATCCCCGATAACGGAACAATGGAAATCGATGACTATTTATTTGATCGCCCTTAATTGGTGTGGGTCTTTTGTTTCCCTGTTTGTTTGTGATAAAAGGAAGATAATCGATATATGTGTATATCTTATCATATACTACGAATCACGAGAAACGGATCTCACAAGTCGTTACTTACAATTTGATTGTCATCATCAGCTTGACTCGGAATTCGAATAATCTTTTCATCACACTTGCACGTAAATACAATTCACTGTATTGAGAAGTGGCTGTAATGAGAAGAAAAAAGGCCCTGGAGGGTTTTATTTGCGGCATTACCAGTCAAGTTACCTTGCATGCAATCTGAAAATATTTACATGCAAGTGAAAAACATTGGATGTTTCACTGGCGTTATGAGAATTGAACACTCTTCGACTTCGAGCTTTTAATAGAGTCTCGCTTGTAATTCTTTATTTACCGCCCTTAATACACAATTTCCTATTATTTCATAGATAAGTAAATTACACTTGAAATTGTACCTTTGATCAGATTTCCTTGAAAATAATGAGTGAGAAACTCTAGGGTTAGCTCTTTGTAAATAAACATTTGTACACATTTATTACAGTAGAGCTCTCTTGTGAGAAAGAGCTCATCCAGGGGTAGTACCGCCATCAGATCTATTTCTGCCGAGCGTTAGTTCCAGAATTGAAGGGTGTTAGTGAAACTGCAGACACATGGGACTTGTCTGTCAACTTATATCTAAGGGTGACTGGCACAGTGGCAGTGCCCTTCAGATCTTTGCGGTTAAAGCTCTGGGTGGCACTGCAACTGCTATGAACAGGCGAGTCGCTTACCACCACGCGCACAACTTGTTTGTCCCGTCTCTTAGTATCATAAAAAAAAATTATTTGCAATAGTTATTTCAAGTATCATAGATCGAGACAATCTGCAAGAGCTAAACAGGTCACTATCATGGATTTTTATAATCAAAGAAGCTGTAAAGCCTGTTAAATGCCCCACTGCTGGGCACAGGGTGGCTACCTCTTGACTTACAGGATTCTGGGTAGAGAATTTAGACTATAATCCGCTGCGACGGCCTAATGCAAGTTGGGAACTTCAATTATGTTTTCGAAGGGTTATGACCCTTTTTCAATATGCAGGTTTCATCGCGTTGATTGCTTTAACCGTTAGCAAGAGGTATTACTAAACTAAACGTGCACACGTATGTACGTAACATAGAAATTGAATTACAAATTGCCATAGGGATACATAACGTCCACTCTGAATTGAGAAGGACCTGTTTTCTCACAGAGCTCTTTTCGTCGACTTTGAAATATTCAATCACTATTTTTTTATTAATCTAGGTTTATCGCATACACATAAACATACACGTACGTTATAATAATATTTTTTGGATGATGTTGGGGCTGCCTCGTTTTTGCAGTGCGTCGGGGATGTTTACAGAACATGAGACGGATGGTTTTGCTGCCATCCTCGGAAAAAAGACAGCATCCCTGATGCGCAGAGTGCGGGACAGCCCCAACAGCATCCTACAAACTGTAGCTGGTAGGATCACCTCTCCCATGTGGCAATGCTTCGTAAGGAGGGTGATTTAACCAATTGATGATATGCAAATATTTACTAACACTAGTTTATAAGCTCTTTTTCTATTATTATTATTACTAACAAAATATGGAACTTGTTGTCTGAAATAAAAGTATTTTATTTTATTTTATTTTTTTATTTATTAATACCGTGACGGTTCTCTCTCCGATTGGTTAGTCAGAGACTACGAACCTCTGTGCGATCCTGACATACCACTATTGCTTTCTTCATCCGCTGTCCAGTCTTTGAATATATGCGTAATGTCAATTATGGGTACTTTAGACCTGGTCTTTATAATGAGCACATTATCATCACCATACCATCCACAGCTCGACTCCATTCTTCGTCGAGAGTAGGACTTCCGTAGTTGTGCCTACCCACAAGTATTCCTAGACTAGTTTACTTTAGTTACTTCCATAGTGTAATGTATGGAATTCTCATGTGGGGTAAAGCGGCAGACATACAAATCATATAGTATTGCAAAAACGAGCGATTCGTTCTGTGTAGCGTTTAGATTCTCGGGTTTCTCCCAGAGAAAAGTTTAAGGAGACTGGTATTATGACTGTGGCATCACAGTACATTTACTCAAATATTTTATATGCCCGTAAAAATATACATAATTTCAATAAGAAAGAAGATATCCATAATATTTACCTTAGAGCTAAGTCCAAACTCATGATACCACGATTTCGTTTAACCAAGGCAAACGACTCTTTTATGGGGAACTGTATACGTTTTTACAATAAGATTCCGGAGCGTATATTAAGTTTATCATTTTCTAAGTTTAAAAACTACATTAAAAATATTTTGATCGAAAAATCATATTACAAAATTGAAGACTTCGTGTTAGATAAAGATGTATGGAAATACACCATGGCTCTAGATCCACACAAATTTGATTCAAAGTGTATTATATAGCATTTAAGTTTATTTGAAAAGAGCAATCCCTAAAGTTTCTTTCCGTTTCTTTTCAGGGAAGTCAGTTTAGTAAACGAGCAGTAGCTTAAATGTGACGTTTTCAAGTGTAAATCTATTTTACCTATGGAATAAATGATTATTTGACTTTGATCCAAAGCCACTATCTGGAGCTAGTGTCACCTATCTCGTTGCAGGAAGTCAAACAACTTTGTCACGGCTTCTTACCCATCATTCGGTTATTGCTTTACTCCGCCTGTCATCACCACTTTCGATCGTAATCGTAACATTTACATAAATAAAACCTAAGGTCTTAAATATCTTTTATCCGCACGTTTAAAAAACGTATTGTAGAAGAGCCAGCGAAAAGTAAAACAGAAGTAATCAATTTTCTTAAAAAAGGGAACCGCCAAATGCAGGGGATCTTAGTTACGACGCGGTGACTTCCTAATGGAGACGCGGAGTGTTTTGCATAATGAGCTTTGTACATGATTAGGTTTTAACGATGATGACTCCCTTTAAATAGGCACTGTCTTTAATCTCCACACGAATTTAGACTTTGGATCTTTGTTCAATAAAATTTGATATTGCCTGAAGTATTTTGGGAAAGAAGAGATCCTTCTCATTGGTATTCAACCATGGTCCATAGGCGTCATGCTTGGTAGACAAAATAATGTATTCCGCGTAGACCCCGTTCACGTAGATTAAAAAATAAGCTAAGAGTTTCCCGTACGATCGAGCGCTCGGATTTCCCCGACGGGGTTTTAATTTTATTTTTTTGGCTCCTTGCCGATGAGAGTTTTTCCTCTGCCTGCTTTTTTGCTGAACAGCCCTTTGAATTCTGATCAAGCGTAAGAAGTGCGATATTTTTTTCTGAAAATGCGATTTGTGAGTTAAACTTTTTTTAAAAGTTTTCGTCTGACACATGTTGCAGAAGGGATGTTAGGGTGGAATCTGTCCCTCGATCCGTAACTTTACTCGAATAATTTTGTGGAAGCCAAAAAAAAATATGCAGTCACGGGCAATAAAACCGAGCAGCCAACGGAATAGGGTCGAGCGTAAAATTCGAAATAACTTAAGTAAAAATGGTTCTAGGATCGTAAGAATTTAGTATGTATCAAATAAATGTTACTTTTTACGTAAAAAAATATTGTAAACGAAAATTTTGTTGTATGTAATACAATAAGGCACATACAAATTTTGTTCAAAAAGAATAAAACGGTTCAATTGACATGAAATATTACATCTTTGAAATTATTCTAGTTATCCAATTTTATTGTACTTACATAAATTAGTTCCGTCAAAGTCATAATATCATAAATACCTATATTGTTCAACAAGAGAAAAAAACG
>NW_020653424.1:996350-1017330 GCF_003589595.1 Hyposmocoma kahamanoa
TATTAGACCCAAACAGACGAGAGAAATAAATGTAGGCCATACAAATATTTCTCCCGACCCAGTAATCGAACCAGGGACCGCTGCGTGGCAGTCCAGCATGGTAACCGTTCGGCCACGGAGGCAGTTTATGTTGTTTGCTTTGTAATCTAGGCAATTCTACAAAGACAGGAACAGCAAAATTAAACAATTAAATTACACAATAGAACCATTACCTATTGACTTTAAAGAATAAGAAATAAAGATTGCCGAACAGAAACAACAATTTCGCGAAACTAAACAAATTTGATAATAAATAATCTCAGTACAGAGTACTAAAAAAACCGACCTCAAAAGTACGTGGAATTACGTCTATTTGCTAAGTTTTATTGAAATATCCCATTATAGTTCGCCACTATACAGGACTTGACACTGGAGATAATAAAAATAGGTTCTCACTACGACACTATTGAAAGTATATTGAGAGATAAACGCCTTGAATGGAAGAAATAGCAAAATCAACCATTAAAGTAATTGCTCCTAAATTAAAGTTTGGCGCTATTTACAAAAGTGAATCTTCATGCGTGAGCAGCCCTTCGAGGTGGATGATTTTCTTCAAAATGAAATGGGACCACTATGGAAGTACCCCCTTTCCGACAAAAAAATAATCATGAAAATCGATTCACAAATACCGGAGTTATCGTGTAACATACATACAAAAAAAAACATACAGTCGAATTGAGAACCTCTTCCTTGTTTGAAGTCGGTTAACAATCATCATATATGACCAACCTTCAAGAATTTCCCTCCAGCAAGTCACTGTCAGTTACAGGCAAAATCATTTTATGTCTCTTTTATTGAATGATTCATTTTAAAAAGAGTAAATATTGAATTAAAGCTTCACATTGTTAAGGTTATATTTTAAAAAAATAGCAGCACATTTCGCGTAGCTTTTATAATAAAAAGTGGCTAAAAACACGAAAAAAACTAATACAAAGTTTTTCGTATCAAATAGAATTTATATACATCTGGTGCCACGTACATTTTTTCGTTAATCCATTTATTCGAATTTCGTTATTAAGGAATTTGAAAATATCATTCGAAAGTACAAATGTACAAAGAGATACAATTCATAACATTATATTCTCGAGTGTAATAACAATTGTCACTCACGTACTCTCAAACTAAAGTGAAACTTGGAGAATTCGCTAACACGGTTTTGAATTACGTGTACGTGTAACGTTATAATACTTATTCATTTAAGTAGAGCCCTTTTGATTTCGCGCTCCAGGTATAATAAGGCTTCATTTCAAAATGACAAGATTCCGTAGTTTATTTTTTATGATTTTCATATACGATAAAAATTTTATAACAATTTTAAAATATGATCACAATATGGCCATAAACCTACTACATTTCACACGAATTGACAACCAAGAGAACTTGGAGAAGCTGACCTTGAAATAAGAAATGACAAATAAAAGAGCGGTGGTAGATCAGTAAAAGAACGGTTACTTCTCACTTGAAAGGTCAACGGTTCGAAACCATGTGGCGGCATTTACCTAATACTTAGTTTCGAAGTTCCATGTATTTTTAAACGATTAGCAGCAACAGCTAGTTCATTTCGTTCATAATTTATTTTCTAGTAGCAATAAAGCTCCTTGTGAAAGAGTTTATCCGGGGAAACCTATTTCTGCTGCCAAGCAAATGTGCTGCGTTTCGGTTTTGAAGGGTAAAGGTGATGGTGAAATTATAGGCACATGGGACTTGCCAACTTATGTCTCAGGGTAACGGGCAGTGCCTCTCAGATCTTTGTGATTTAAAGCGGAGTGGTACTGCAACTGTCATGGAGAGGCGTGTCGCTTACATCTCTCGCTAACAGTGAAGGAAAGACATTGTGAGGCCATAGACTACCAGACTGGCCCAATGCATAGGGGATATCACACACTTTGCAAAGCGTGTGAACCTTTCTCGCAAAAATGTAATATTTCATATGATGAAACTATGGTTGTTTCTAATAAATGTTTAGCGATATTAAATCTTTTCGGGTGCTTATCTACTTGCTTATGTCTAGTTGTAAAAGTATGCCCTGTATGACATGTATAATATACATTCTTACACGTGCCACAGGCGAGCTTATAAACTCTTATAAACTTCTATCCACTTTCCGTTCTTTTCTGCCCATTGCAAAGCCTATAGCGCAAAGTATTGTTTTAACAAGCAACATTTCTGTCATTGGACTTCAAAATGCTTTATACAGATATTTTCGACGACAGTGCAATTACGCGTAATCTAGCATTGGATTATGAGTCTCCATTTCGGTAATTTAGTGGCATTTAAATTTAATCAAATCCGCGTAAGGGTCGAAACACAAAACTGCGGATCGGCGCGATGCAAATTCGAAACGCAGAAAACTGCGACGCGATTTCGTGTGACAAGGAATCTCATTGCCACGGTTCGGGTAACCATTCCTTCGACGATTATCAACCGTACTGAATGTATTTTTCAAACTAGGTAGCAACATGGATCGTCAAAAGAGTGTTGTACTGCTGTTATTGATAAGAAAGTATAGGAAAAAACACAAAGAAGATTAACATCACAGGAATGCGCGATGCGGAGCAATTCGCAAGTTCTTGAGATGCGTCGTGCGTGCTCGTAGATTCCTGTGACGCGACGTCGCATCGCAGTTTTGTGTTTCGACCATAAATGTCGTGGCAACTAAATTAGCATGATTTACGGGAATCTATTGTTATCAGTCTGTAGACAACATAAATTAACGCTTACTGTGCAGAAATGAAAGTTGTAGCCATTGAAATAAGAAAGTAATAACGTTAAATCCCTCTCCTGTGGAATTTGGATTGGTGCAGATACGCGCCTTTTACCAGTACTACGCGGATTTGCGCCATCCCCGACGATATGATGTGTTTAAACAAAACTCGATTTACAACAAATATTTAGTTGTGAATAGTTTGTGCCCTCGATTCGAGCATTAATGGGTTTTAACCCAGCGCTTGTTAAGGCCGGATTTAAAACGGGGGGCAAAAACTATTTGCAAATAAATATTTGTTGTAAATCGAGTTTTGTTCAAATTGAATGATATTATTACGAAATATTTATTGGTTCCTGATTTAGACGATTTGCCTATCTATTGAATGGATTCACTTGAAAATCGTATTGAAATAAATCGATCGAAAAATCGTTAGATCATACGTCATAAAAATTTGTGATAAGTATGGAATTATATAAAATTTCATATTCGCCGTTTCTAGCCACAATTTTGGTAGAATTGGGTTAAAAACTCGGTCGTGTTGATTGGATTTTTACCCTCTAACCATATCTAGTTATAAATGTTGGCCGTTGTGAACCATCTTCGGTAGGTTTTAGATGTTTTCCTTCACTTAGGTATTCCTACTAAAGATTCATAAATCTTGAACGTAGCTTAGAAATTCTTCTTCTTTTGCCTGGCCTTATTCCCATTTATTTGGGGTCAGTCCTTCTGGTCAATCTTCTCCAAGACGGTTTGTCTTGAGTCGTCTGTGGTCTGAACTGTTGTTGCTATTTTTATAATAAGGGATATCCAAGTAAGGCGGGGTCCCTTGGGCTGGTTACTCGTGTCAATCTAAATCGGCTCTCTAGCAACTTTCCCGGGATAGGCCTCACTTTAAAACTGTCTCTCATGTGGATGTTTTTGACGTGGTCTAGTCTTGTAACCCCGCCCGCCCATGATAGCAAGAGCAACGTAGCTTGGAAATTAAAGTAAGTAAATATAAAACTTCTGAATTGAGACCGGTATTTAAAAAATTGAGCTTGTAGAAATATAAAAGTGTTACGCGCGAGAACGAAAAAGTTCCACTATCCACACGGTTCACCGCTATAGAAGGTAAAGCAATGTATTGAAAAAATAATAATCTTTGGTGGTGAGCTACTAATGGCGCCTGTACCTTACGAAGCTGTCATTCCAGCCAAGGTGAAAAGTCTGAAGGGGACGAGATAAGCGGATTTATTAGATAGCGTCGGAGTAACTTTTTTTTTATGTTCCCGGAGATTTGGCTTCATCGAATCAAGTGAGTTTCATTTTCAAATATTGTCATTTGTTTCTGCTGTATTTTTTTTTTTTTAATAACCTGATGAGGTATTTGTCATTTGTTTTCTTCATTCAGTTTGTTTTACTTTTTACGGGAAATATGACAAAAAAATAGAGGTCAAAAAGGTACCAAGGTTTAACAACATTTTTATAACCACCACAATACAGAATACTTTTTACGACAAATACGTTAGACATGAAAACGATTACTAGGTAATCTTCTATTTGTATGAAAATTACCAACCGTCGAGTTTTTGTAGTAGCACCACGGCATCGTAAACTGCTTTTTTACGACAAATTTCTGAGGTAACCCAATTTGGGAACCCTAGATATGTTTTTTATTTTATTTTACATCATTCCATTTTTTCTCGCTTTTCCTTTGAGAATTATTTATTTGTCCCGTTTTTACTGTTCTAGAATGCTACGTTATAAAATAAACTGGTTGTAAAAGAGTTCACGTCGAAAATATTTTCGTCATACGCGTTGTGAAATGACTAAAGCTTTCCTGTTTAATATTCTTATTTGTATATTTTATAAAGAAGTTAAAGGAAGGAAAAAAGTAAAAACTGACATTAAAAACAAAATCGAACGTTGGCCCAAAAGCTTGCATTGTGAGCGAGATCCCGGGTTCGATTCCAAGTAGGATCAATTTGGAAACGAGTTTTTCAAAATTGGTTCCCGTCTGGGTGTACAGGGCAGTGCCCCAGAGTGAATACCGCTGCTCTGGCACTCAAAGTACAGGAAATTCCCTAGTTTGAGACCAGGTCATTGGTGTGGTTATCGGGCACATTAATTACTACTATGATTACTTTATTGGGAAAACGATTGTTTCTCAATTTGAGAAGTCCAGGGTTCGAATCACGAGACTACTACCGGATTTTTTTTCTAATATGTCGTTTATATCATTAAAACATATATTTTCGCTTTGAAGACTTTAAAGATTTGTCGACTTTCCATATAAATATATCTATGCATTCATCTGTTTATTGTTCAACATAGAAATCTGTTTTGCGTCTTTTTTAAATGATGTATTTAAGTCGTGGGGAAAGAATGGTTTGAATAAAAAATAACCTTATATAGGCTGAATACCTCCAAACCATCACACATCTTCAGATATAAATCGAATTTCGAAAATTAATGTTTAAAGTTCGAGATTCGTGGCTCGAATTTCAAACTTCGAGCTGCGATGGTCGAGTTTTGAGTTTCGAGTTTTCGAAGTATGAAGTAAAAAATCTGATGGTTACGCGTACAGACCATAATGGATGGCATACATTACATCACTATGGCACCAACATTGCAAACAATACTGCACTCGCTTTATTCGAATAACACTTCTACTGATTTTACCCCAAAAACTCTATTAAAAAACTGCGTGTAAAATAAATATTATTATAATTACGACCTCATGTATGCAACACGTCGCAAAACTCTCAGGCGGCTTCCACACGAGCGTAAAAACACGCGACGGTAAACGCCGTATCAGTGACAGGGCTTAAATGAACCACAGAAGGTTGCTTATTAAAATGGTAATTACGTGCAACATCGTCGTCGTGCAAATGCAATAGTTCAAACGCAGTAAGTCATCTTCCAGCAGCAGTAGTACCTTAGCTTTTTTTCGTTTCTTAAGCTTAATTTCGTTGTTCTGGTGCTCACAGAATGGGAAAGTACCTAATGTGAGACAGTGCCTGATTTTACCCACTGCTGGGTATAGGAGTTTCGAAGTTTGTGCAATCCACCACGGCCCTGTGCTAGCCGCATCTATTGGATATATAGGGAGGATAAGGGGGAACAACCAACATCTCCCAGTCCTAAGTCAACTTCACCTGCACGCAAAAACCGCCACGACGCACTTATGCATAATATTATACATTACGTAGTTCATCGGCTTGGCCCGCCTCATGAACAGCAGTGTTATTTCGACCATCTCTCAAAAGAATTAGCTACTTATGAGATGGACCGTTATTACAGAAAGCCACAGATATGGGTGTACATAGCACGGCAATAAATGTCAAGTGTGTCGAATGGTGGACTAATGCTTTGACCTACCACCTCTCAAGCTGAAGCTGTGGATTCGAATCCGGGCTTGCATCTTTGAGTATTTCAGAATCGATGTGCGAAACTTAATTTGAAATTTACCATGAGCTTTTCACTGAAGTAAAAAAAAAAATAAGTCCCCAACAGGCATTGGGACCCGTGCCCAGCAGTGGTATGTTTAAATGGGTTGATGATATCAAATGCTTTAATTAACTACAAATGAGAATACTGTTTCTTTTTATAAGCTGTGATCTCATATAGCGTAAATTGTGAAACTCGTGTGACGTGTTGGTTTTTGATATCCAGACTTCATTGTGGTCAACGGCAATTTATATTAAAAAATGGTAATTGAATTTTCTATTTGGTGACCAAGTCTGTGTCAGATCTTAAATAAAATCATCAACATTATCAACCCTTCCTTTGAAGTGCAGGTGTCATTACAATGATAGCTTATATACTAAAGTCGTAGGTGCATGCTGCCATAGGGATATGAACCGTCGGTTTCCTAATTCAAAAGCGACCGTTCTCCCAATGGGCTACCACCGCTCAGGTAAATAAAATTATGAATGCAAAATGTTCGTGTCCAGTCAGATCGATGAAATTTACAGACTCATGGGACTAGTCAACTCATGCCTCAGGGTGGCGGGCGCAATGACATTGCCCCTCGGATCTTTGTGTTTTAAAGCTATGAGTGACAACCACACCTGTTACGGACAGGCGTATCGCTTTCCACTGGGCGCTCAACTTGTTCGTCTTGTCACTTGGTATCATAAATAATAGTAATTATTTTACAAAAAAGTCATAATAATCATAACAAAGTAATGGAGGATTTTCACAAAAACATATGAATATCATGGAAGTAACATCATGTTATTCAATAAAATATATATTCTTTAGCAGCATCTTAGGCACCTTGTCTCGATGACCCAATGTATTTATGTAATATTTAATCCTTGTTACAGTTTCTAGTATTTAAGCTTTTATTGTACCTTACTTGTACATTTTAACTTGTTGTCTAATAAAACTCTTTCGGTGTCAATTGAATAACAATTGAGCTTTAATGGAAATTTTCTGCCCTCGTTAATAGATCCATCTTAATCCGTTCATGGACTACCATACACAGAAATGTTGCTACTTTTCTTTGTGTCGTAGTACTTAATATTGATTGAATATAAAATGTTCAATTTAAATCATCAATCAATTGTATTGGTGTATATAATTTTTGCATAATGTATAAATAAAATAACGACAACTGTGTATTTTACTATGCCATTGGATGGTGTGCTGGTACTTATACCACAGGATTTCCTTTTTATCCAACTTCAAAACTAAGGAGGAGGTTATACTTTCGGCTGTATATATGTTTTCCGATTTCTCCGTCAATTATGGACCGATTTTGAAAAATCTTTTTTTTGTTTCAAAGGGTATACTCTCGTGATGGTCTCTAATATCAATGATGCTGTTCCGGGTTATAAAATACACAAAGGAGTTCGTAACAGTCCCATTGTCACCAAGAAGTCAGATAGATCTGATAAGCAGACTTTTGAGGTCGGTTTTTTTTTTTTTCAATGAAAACGTTACAATTATTTACGTACCAGCGGTCATATCTACTGATTTTTTGATACTTACTTACTGTACACTATGTTGTACGCATGTTGTATTATTATAGCAAATAAAAATTTATTATTATTATTATTATCACTGAATTTTCTCAGTAGATACGTTGTTGATAATTGTCTATGGAATAGTAGTTGGCGGCCACTCAGAAAGTCTTTGGAAATCTCACAGTAAGGTCCGGTTTTCTTGAGACCCACACAGCGAAACGGAGTAACCTGTAATATCATATTCTGATATTTAATTTTACGGTAAGCGTCGTTACGGTCCATGCAGTGGTTGAGTCCAAGATCTATACTAAAATCTTCAACCAATCAATCAATCAAATATTTTTTTTGCGTACGCACATCTAGAAGATCATAAATAAATATTATGTGTTCGTACGTATTGCCAATTTTCTGGCATACAATTTATTAGTTTTAATTTCAGTTCTTCATAATCTCATGCATGTCATTATTTTGTCGTAGTTAACTATCATTCTGTCGTTTTGTCATTTAAATAATCGCTGACTTTATAATATGTTTTCCTAGTCAATAATTAAATACACGCTTTATATAATTGGCAATATCGTTTGTACTAAGTATTTTTTTTTATAATATTAAGTGACGGGACGAACAAGTCGTGCGCCTGATGGTAATGGACAATGCGTGTAAACAATATAACAGTATGTCTTAAGTCAACTGTTCCCATTAATATTCAGAATTGTCTAAAATGCCGCTTATTAATAAACGTCATTTTATAACGACACCGTTATTTAATCCTAATACATCAATGATGTTACGTGAGATGGCATCATTCAATATGCCGATGATACCAGTCTATTAACACAGGAGAGCTTATGGTGCATCGAGATGCATGATCTCGAGAGACCTGAGTGACATCTTAGATGATGCGCAATTAATATCCGACTTAGGACATGCCAATAATCTGGCTGCTTGATTAGTTAGTTTCTTAACCTCAAATAATCTTTATTTCATAGGTAAGCAAGTTACATTTGAAATTGTGGCATTGATCAAACTCTATTTCTGATTCGTACAAGTCGTACGTTCATATCCTGTCTGATCGATATAATTTTTCTTTGTATTTCTAGTTATAAACTAGTGGAGTAATTTCACAAAAAACAAAATATACAACCAAGCTTGTTGTATTTATTTTAAGTGTTACCTTTTTGTCGACTTAGAAAAAGGAGGAGGTTATACGTTCGGCTGTATGTGTGTTTTTCGATTTCTCCGTCAATTGTGGACTGATCTTGAAAATATTTTTTTGTTTGAAAACCTGCACTCACGTGGTAGTCCTATTATCACCAAGTTAGAAACTGATGAAGGGATCCCATGGAAATCGAGGAAAATTAAATTTTATAGGCATGTCAGTGTAGGTACTCACCTATTTCTCCATCAATTGTGGACCGATTTTGAAAATTCTTTTTTGTTTGAAAGGGTATACTCTCGAGGTGGTCTCTGATGCCGAAGATGCAGTTCCGGATTCGTTTTGGCTATCACAAATAAAAAAATATTTTCTGAAAATAAAAATCGACTTTTCTCTTGACGCAATACATGTGATCAACAAATCACCGTCATCATGATAACCAGAAAAAAAGTATAAAATGTACTAAGAAGTAACAGTCCTATTGTCAGCAAGAAATTAGAATCTGACGAGGGGATCCCATGAAAATCCAAAAAAGCCGATTTTTTTTAATGAAAAAGTTACAATTGTTAACAATACATATTTCATTTTACCATAGGAAATGAAACTAATTTTCCGGATTTAAATCGCGTATATTTGTTTTTTCAAACAAACCGACGTTTCGGGCCCTTAACAGGTCCCATGGTCACGATTGACTGAGGTGGTAGTCTTCAACCAGTTATGTCTAATATTGATGCAAACCACCCTAGTTTTTCACTATAGTTACAATAGTTATTAATTAAATACCTTATTTTTAAATACCTTTTTTTTATTTCATTTTATTTTATTGTAACAGCCTTTTCTTTTCTACTTGTAAATAAATTTACTCTCTTTTCTTTTCTTTAACGAAACTTTATTGAAGTAATTTGATTCGATTCTTAATTAGTATCGTTTAGCCCCGTATTACAATCAAAGGCAATATTATCTTCAAAAGAAACTTCGAGCAACTGAATTGATAGCAAATTTGTTATTGATCACAAACGTGTCCTATTCATTTTCGCTCTAAAGCCGACTGCCGTTACGGAATGTAGCTGTTGTAATTTACTTTTATTGATGTTATCAATCCGTCTTTGCATTATTACGCAAATGTTTGTAAATATCCTTTATTGTTTGGATCTTTGAGGGTGTTTACAATAAATGAATAACCATTATCACCATGAATACATGATACGTCCCACTGATGGGCGTGGGTCTCCTGGAAGAAGATGGTTTTAGGAAATAGTCCACCGTTTTGGTCCAACGGGTTGGGGCTTCATTGCTGCTACGTTTATTCGCCTACAGTTCTCTTTTCCTTAACAAATTGTTAAAAGCGCATCAAATTTGGTCACATCGTCGTAATATAATATAATGATAAGTGCCAAACTACCACACCTATTGGCCACACCTGATCTCAAGCTAGGAAACTCCCTGTACTATGAGTACCAAAACGGAAAGGAACGGAGAACGGAATTCAGGGGCACTTTCCAGAACACCATGACCAGAACCAATCTAGAAAGTTCATTTCGTAAATTATCCTGTCGAGAATCGAACCCGGGACCTCCGCATCCAGCGCTCACAATGTAATTTGTTAGTCACTGAGGTCGTCACATGATGTTGTCGTTATACGAGTACGTAATCATATAAATATCCTCAACATATTGAATACTTTTTCTTGTAGTGTAGCAATACTAATATAGATGTTATAAATAGTGGTGAAAGGGTTGTAACCCTAACTAGCCGTGAACAGGTTCACGGCAATGAAATGGGAAACTTCCGGTCCACAAAATTTATTAAAGAAGTAAAGTTTAAAGAAAGGCTGTAACAATATAAAGGTAAATGTAAAAACAGGTATAACAGTATAAAACACTCCCTACACTTTATTATTAAGGCACTTACCCCTAAATGGGCCGAGAAACTGAATTACAGAAATAGATACATGAAGGGTGTAGACTTATAAATTATTATACATGATTAGCTTATTAACAGCTCTGACTGTTGTGGCGGTCGAGCTAGGAGTGGCCGTGGTACGAAAACAAAATGAGAAAGTGAAGGAAGATGGAACAATTTTCATTTTTTTCAAATTTAAAATTTAAATACAAGTAAAATAAAAAAAATTATAAGATACAAGAGGAGAGAGGCGATACAAAGAGGTGAGATGACGGTGTAAGGAGGTCACATCGTCACAGTGGTAGTATGTTTACATGCCATTAAATAATTGACATATTGCACTAAATACGCTTAGCATTAAAGTAAAGGAAAAAAATAAAAATGTTCAGTTTTTTCATCCTTTATTCATTTACTTAAAGCTAGAAAATTTGCCTACAGACCCTGAATATTATAACACAGACCTTTTGAAGGCGAGAGTAAATAGGCATGACATAAGTGTGCATGCTTCATCGCGATCTTATCGTCTAATGGCCACGGTTGGTGGCCACAAATTCCATAAAAAAATTGGTGTCCTAATTTTAAGCATATCCTCCAGTTTTAACATGTTAGGTGCTTCTGGCACCTGTTGCTGTTGAATCCTGTTATAAACTATATGCACATTTTACAATATCCTCTGAAATTATCAAAAGGTTTTGTCTACGAATTATTTATCAAAGCGGTTCTGTAGAACAAAACACCAGTCGTTTATTTGTGGAACGAACAAAGAGTATCAGACACTAGTTCTAAAGATACTATTTATACTTTAGATTTTGATATCGATTCTAAAACAAGGACTTTAATAATAAATGTAAGGCGCTGTTTATCGAAATACAGGTTTCTTTAGTTCAGCTGTAGTAACTTCACCTATACAGTCGACATGTGTCCAAAAAAAGCTGGACTTTGTGTAACATGTTTGACAGTTAATGTTGGATATGAAAATAAGATGAATCGTTTGATTTTAATCGAAAGTTAATCGTTTAGAAAACGTTTTTTATTTACCTCGACGTTTCGGACGTGTTGCAACGTCCATTGATCTTGCAGATCTTCTAGCCCTTTGAGTTTTGTCCCACTTGTTGTTGCGGTACCAAAAGATGTTAACAACCACCTCTTCAGTCCCTTTGGGACCATGGACGTCGCAACACGGCAAACAAGTCGAGGTATATAAAATACTATTTATACACGATTAAAATCAAATATTGTGAGAAGAAGTAGGATGAATGCTATAGAAATGAGAGCGTTGTGAAATACAAGTAGTGTAAGTCTTTGAAACAGAATAAGAAACAGTGTAATAAGAGAACGTAGTAGTATAAATGATGATGTAGTGACAATGACATAAAAGGGAATGCTTTAATGGTTTAAAATATATAAAGTCATTACTTTGTAACGATACAAAGTTATCCGCTCACGCGATTCATGCGTCTCTGGAATCATACCACACCTAGAGGTGCCGGTGATAATTTTATACCGATTTATCGGATATCGAAGTTATAACAGGTAAAATAACTAATACTAATTGCTATTTCGGTAACTACTCTAGCAAACCATAAAGTTTTAAATGCCTGGGTCTGTCATTTAAAAAAAATAAACAACGTGTTATTGTTTGGGCTGGCGATGACGGTGTTTATATTTATTGAAAACATACCGTAAGTTGCGTTTTTTAAGTTTACCCTGAATATAAATGTTTATAAACTATACTTTAAGGAGTAATTTCATGGTAAACATTAGAACCACACAAACGGAATATTATCATATTTACCCAAGTACACCAAAAATTTCATTAATGCTTTTCAAATGCAGGATTTGCGGTGTATTACTGCATTTTATTTGAAATATTTTTGTTGGTAGTACGGAGGGTATTTATTTAGCAATGCAGAATAATAATTTTTATTTTTTAAAACTTGTATTTAAGCTGAATGCTTTTCTAATTTGCGAAACCAAATAGCCGCCATTTCGCGGTAGGATGAGCGCATCGCGTGAGCAGTTACAGAGAAAACTTGGAGAGAAACTTAGGAAACTTAGATTTTGCAAATACTATAAATAGACTGAAGATGTCCTTAAAAGTAGTCAAGTGGTAAGGTTAAAAGTACTAAGAATAAACGAGCATGTATAAAGAGGCTGATGCGAATGAAAGAAGCGGAAGAGGTATTTCAGGCGTGTAGCGTAAGAGATTCTTATTATCTGTGTATCCCAGTGGAAGATGGCGTGATTGTGCTTTTTATGTAGTTAGGTATTAATAATCAAATTCAAACTCTCTTCTATGTATACCTTACTGGTCTATGAAAAATAAAAATAAAGGATTTTTCAACAAGAACTTTGTTTTGTAAATCAAAATAAAACAATAAATTTAGATGACAATGATTCAAATTTTTATTGTATCAAAAAGTAAGGTTTGGCAATTATGAGTGAAAAATGATATCTGATAAATGTCCACCACGACCACAGTTACAGATGTCGATTCTTTCGTCAAAGTTTTTAATCACTTTTGGACAAAATGGTGGGTCTATTTCGTTAATCACTTCTCGAATTTTAAGTTTTAAGGCTGCAATCGATTCGATTGGCTCCGTATAGACTCTGTCTTTAACATAACCCCATAAAAAAAAAATCCAGCGGTGTTAAATCACATGATCGAGCTGGCCACTTAACGGCTGAATTTCGTGAAATTATGCGATCGGGATATTTGGTTTGCAACAAATTAATTGTTTCGGTAAATGTGTGACTTATAATAAAGTTTCCGGACTAAAAAACGTATTTATAGAAAAAGAAAGACAGTAAGCTAAGTTACCTATCACCAGACCTGTTTGTAGTACTGTTTTATTGCCCATAGGATACATATTAACACAACTACTTGACTATTAGTCAAGAATCCTAGTCCTATCGCATTTTTTAAGTAACATTTTGTGTCCTACTTCTGAGTAACTGTTACTTCTTGCCAAATATTTTATCTTGCGTCGCGGTTTACCTGTTCTCGTAAAAACTGTCGAGGTCATCTCACCGTATTCTTACTTGGAGTTTGCCTCAATATCTGTGGCTGCCTTATGTATGATAATTCTAGACTGAGCCGTTTGTTGATTAGCATATTATATTCCCACTGCAGTTATAGTCTTACAACATCAGTCAGATTCTAGGACTGTATTGCAAACTCAGTCATTTTGTTTCAGACTCAGTATGCTAGGCTACACCAAATGATAAAGATTTTTAATAATCAACACGCACAAATCATCGTGATCTATTATTTCCTATTTAATTTCGAAAACCAATTAATAGCAATTTCAAATTTGAATTTAGCTTTAACCTACAGCCCTTGCCTGGAGCTTTCAAGTTTCCCAATTTATAAAACTGAGTTATATGCGAAATTAAATAAGGCTATATCGATGAAAACTTTAGCAATAATTTCTTGAGCGTCTCAAACTTGGCCTACAGGGTTAGGGATGGGAAATCCGGGATTGGAAATCCCGTGATCAGGTTATGTATGGGATTTGGATTTAAGAGAGGTGGGAGTTTAAATGTGAATTTATGAGTGAATATTTTATGGCGAATAACTAAAGAGTACGGCGCGCTTTTTAAAGAGTTGTGTATCTGGCGAGGCTGCACGGATCCTGTTTGAAAGCTCGGTTCGAATGTATGGTGCAATCTACGAATTTGTTCAAACTTACAGAAACCGCGACAACAATAGCAGCCGCCGCCGCTGTGATTTCCGACTAGGATTCAAAAGGGTGAGGATGTAATTTATTGCAATATTATAGCGATAATTATACTTTTTTCTTTTGGTTTTCGATCGACCACAATTTCTGTCAATGTTTAGCGACGATTCTGAGCATTTATTTAAAAATAATTTATTCACTCCAGTCTTGAATAGCACTACATTGGACTCGTAACTTTCTTCAGTTGATAGACCTTTTAAGTTAACCTTATGCATTCTCTAGGTACCAAATGTCGCATTTGACACTTCGTCGAAACTTGAATGGAATTGTAAATGTTTAAAATTTACTCATCCCTAAAATGGCAATAAATAGAAGTCGGTTTTGATTAAGCAAATAAATGATTCCGTTACGATTTTAAACTTTAAAGTTTGGACTTCTTTGCGGCCATCAAAATGTTTTTGTATAACTTGACTAATGGATGTTCCCGCTTAAGGCGATTTCCTTTTTCCCCTAATTAAGAAGTTCGCACACCTTTTTTAAATTTATTGAACTTGTTCTTGATGTAAGGGTTATTTATTTGATAAAATCAAAGTTTAATTACGTCATGTGGTAACATAAGCTGCTATAAGGTTAAAGGGCAATTCAAACGACACGCCTCAGTGCATTCATCACCGGCCACACATGCCTACTGGTTAAAGATTTTTTTTTGCCTTGAGACGCTGATTTTGGACGACATTGTAGCAATGGAAAAAGACCGGGAAATACAGATACCACCAGTGTTCTTTTTGATATACAGCACACATTATTAGGTTATCGTAAATGGAAGACATTAACACATTTCCGTACCTGCAGCAAGAGCATTGAAAATTCCCCAACCGAGGAGATAGGTCTGTCCCACGTCCACAAAGAGATCATTCTGATAACAATTCACTTATTACTGACTTTTTCTTGCCTTTGTCCAGTGACGGTCGCCTCTACGGATTGTTTGTGGAGTTTGAATTCACCATGGGTTTTAATAAAATTTTTAATTAATTAAATTTCTTCTTTTCTCTGGCCCTTTTACACCAACAAGTATCATCTTTGTGAGAGCTATTTTTCCAGTCTTAAAAGTTTGGAAATGCTATTATTTTTTTAGGTACAACTTTATGGTCTGACGGTGCTGTGAAACTGTATTTAACTATTGGAATACTCATACACTGCTGGCATGTATTTCAGCATGTAAAGATACGGTATCTAATAATATAAATCTACGGTACCACGCTGTCCAAATGGTTCAGGATTCCTTTGTCTTCCTTAATTGCAATGAGATTTAGTACATTTCTAGTCCTAAAGCTTTTACCTAATTTTGAGGTTGGAAGGTTAAGTATAATTATATTCTGCAACCTTGAGTTCTTTTTTGTGATTTGGTTATTTTAGTCTATTTTTGCCACAGACACAAGTGTAAGAATCTGTAGTCACCGCTTGCGGCTATTATTATTTGTTATAATCCGTTTTGAATCGTTCATTTCAAACATTTTTTTCAGAATGTTATTTTTTAGAGAAAAACTTAAGGATTGTTGTGTCTCGTTTACATTTGCAATACTAACAATTGTACACTCGAATAACTTCAACAAATGCTTACCCATTCGCGTCTATAAGCAACGAGACTCGGAAATCTGACGGATATAGTGCAAACAATTTCCTGCTCCATGGATTCCGTGGCCAAAACACCACTGTATTTTGACCCTGCATGTCGTGTCTCATCAACCTTACTTCCCGTCATTCGGAGCTCAACAATCACTGGAAACATTATTACAATGTTACATTTGCGGCCATAAAGATGATGCATTCAACATTGTAAAAAGAATCAGGTGAGAAGTAGCAGTAAATTTAAGTTGGGTTATTGCGTGTGTTACCGGATATTACTCGTTCACGCCGTTACTGTCGTAGAATTACTAATAGTGGTAAGACGATATGAAAGATATAAAGGAATATTGGATTACAATGTGTAAATACGAGTACAAAGGTCGCGATGAACGGTAAGTGGCCTTCTTAGAGACGTGTCTGGAAATATTTGTTTGTTATGCCGTTCGCGTTTGTCATTTGATATTGTTACCAAATTTGGCTGATTGTCGTTAAATGCGAGAGCCGATTGTTTTTCTTTTTTAAGATATCAAGTGCCGGGACGAACAAGACGGGGGCTGGTGGTAAGCGATCCGCCTGTCCATGACAGTTGCAGTGTCTAAGTTGTAAATCGCAAAAATCTGTGTTATGATTAAATTGTAAAGTCATCGCAGTACTGTCTAATTTTGCTTGCTTTGCTGTCAGTCGAACAAACGAAGACTAAAGCGCGAATGACGCTCTGTATACGATTTTAACGCCCTATAAGTTCGGACACTTTTTAGCGCGGACCCGACGTCCATATAATTGTAAGTCAATGGTTATGAAGTTATATTTTGACTTATGTTTTATTGTGCCTTGTTATTTTTGTTTTAAGTGTAGAATCAATCTATTGTTTTTTTTTCTGTTTAATGCAATGGTTGACTGGTAAAGATTGCCTTATGGCATTAAATCCGCCATTAATACTTTATTATATTGTGCAAAAAGATATAATTTAACTCTTCTGGCAGAAGTATCCACTAGCATCCGAGCTAAGATCCGTGCCCCCTTCTGCGCCTTCGATTTTCTTCCATTAGCGCAGTCAAAATCACAGTCAAGTGGCAAAACGTATTTCAGAAAAAAACATGTGATTTACCCTCATGACACAATGAACTTGCTCTTTGAACAACCCTGGAGTTTTATTTCTAGTCTAAAACCTCAAGATGCCACTTGGTATTTAGGTGAACATAATTATTATTAATAATGTCTATTTATTACATTCGATCATCAAAATTTTCTGTTAATGCTGACGCAAAAAATGTCTTCTCAACATTTTATGGCAAAATGTTTATTTATTTTAAATAAAATTGTTATAACAGGATTTTGTTACCAAATTTAAAAGCAACATTTGTAAACGACGTTGCAAAAAAAGCTTCACAAAGAAAATCTGTGTCAAAATAAAAACTAGTTTGATAGCCGGGCGAAGCTCTACCCTTGCCATCGTTCTTTCCCGACCCAGTTATCACGTAATATCGCGTCGTGTGTCTATCTTGCGGTTTAATATTTTTTATCTCGTGTCAATTATTAGGTTTCAAGATATAACAGCGCTGTGATTCGCCATATTAATTATTTATTCACAAACGCTACCGGCATGCACGTTATATATAGTCTAGTCTTATAATTATTTTTTATGATATGTAGTACAAGTTTTGGGCATGGTGGCAATGGCACTCAAAACTTTCAATAGCAAAGATCTGAAGGGCAATGGGACTGCAGCTCATCACCTTGAGGTATAAAGTTGATAAATCCCATCAGACACATCATCAACCCTTTTATACATTCCACTGTTGGGCACGAGTCTCCTCTGGAGCGAGGGTTTAGCTATAGTTGGGGGCTTTACACGCTTTCCGAGTGTTGTCACCTTCTTCAATGCTTGATCACGATGTTTTCCATCACCGAAAAGCTGGTGGTAAATTCCAAATTAAATTTCACCCATAAATTCCGAGAAACTCAGAAGTTAGCCCAGATTGGAACCTTTGTTTAAGAGGCGGCGCCACTTCTTTTGCAAATTCAAAGCCTTTACGAAAGATACCATTATAGTTTTTAATTTCAATAGATAATAATCACGAAATGCAATCAGTATTTTGTGATTCCGTCAAAAGTCGCTAGATGGCATTGACCCATTTTACGCAATAACAGACTGGCGACGATTAAGATTTTCTCTGACTATTCCGATAAGATTCCGATGGAATTTCGATTATTGTAGACAATCAACGCAGCTATTAGTAGACATCTGCGGGGCGCGTCCCTTCGAGAACAAGTTTCTTTGAAACTGTCTAATAGCTAGTTTCGTACTTTTAGTATCATGCCAAGATCACCTGGGATTTCTTTACCTGGCATCTAGAATTTGTCGTTATGATATTGAAAACAATAAGTAGTGTGATTTGTCCTCCTCTCGAGGTAACGAAAAAATCCTGTTTACTTTAAAATACATGAAGGTACGTTAAAAAAACAAAACAAAAACAACTAAAAAGAACTGTAACTGGTTTTGGTGACGTCATCAATACGCCCGTCAATATTGTAAAAGGTCAATCTCAATTGGCACGCAGAATCCACACCGACACTTTTAATCTACGAAATAGTCCATTATTAATTTGTAGTCTTAATTCATTATTTCTTCCATCCACTTCTTCATATTCCACTTAATTAAATCTTTTGGCAACGACCAGGTCCGACGTTTCTATGCAGAGTGGCCGTCCGTGTTTCATTCCCGTTCTGCAATTCAAAGACTTATGGCGTGTTTACACAGGATCGACCGACTGCCGCCTTCGGCAGAAAGCAGTCTGCCGAACAACAAGTCTGCTTTGCCGAATTAGGCGCAGTCGACTTGTTGCTTATACCGAATCGATAGCCACCTCTTCGGCAAGCGAATTCGGTTGATGAAGCTCAATGAATTGACTCGCTGTATACACCGCGTCACCGAAACCGAAATCACCAGGTTAAAATCACGTCGTCATAAGTACAAGTTCATGCAAAGAGACACGACAAATCGTCTAACGGTCAACGATCGACTTTGGCAACAAACTACAGACGTCAAACGACTAAATGTTCACACTGGCCAAATGACCTAGTGTAAATACAAAATTAACATAACGTGTCGGTATCACGAGGCACTCAAGTAAGTTCAAAAGCTACCACCGCTCCTAACACAATTAATTAATAATATAATAAGTAAATCAATACACACCAATGTAACACTCAATGCACGGTTAAAAAACTGTTAAGTATCTTTAGGAATACAGCACTGTTTTTATCAATTAATTGCTTATTTTAAATTTTTACTGAATTGATATTCAATAATTTTTTGTAAAATTACTCCACTAGTTTGTTATAATTATTAATACAAAGAGCGAACACTCAGAATAAATTCCTTCGATCCGGCCGTATTCAAACCGACGTCTTCTAGCTTACCGTACCAGACGCCATACCAACTAAGCCACGGAAAGATCCAGCGGACCTCATGAATTTTTCTATGTGCTTAGGTCGTGTCTTAATTGCTTATTGCTTAATATTGTACGTTCTCTGAAAAATGTTGTTGTTTATGTCCCGAGTGCTCAAAAGAGAGCGTAAAAGCAATTACGTGGAAAATGAAGTGTTTTGTGAAAAGTACAATACTTTAACTTTCTTCGTATATTAACTTTGCCCCAAGACGTCAGCTTCTGATTTGTATTTAATTATATTTTGTTTTCTAGTAGATTTCTTTACAGTCGTAGAAAGAAACTTAAGCAAACTATATTTGTAATTTTTATTCTAGATATGTCCATGTCCATGTAATAGCATGTTTTTATATCTTGAATTTTGAGGTTACGTACATATTTGTGAATGTTATAAATACCTCTCACTAACAAACAAGGCAAACATCGTTATGAAACCTGGACGTCGAAGAAGTTTCCTTTGAAAAACGTGTGAAGTCTCCAATCAGAATTCCATCAGCGTGATGGACTATGCTAAGAGAGTGTCTTTAAAGAAGACGATGAGGCCATAAAGTGTACCATCCAATCTGTATTTATAGTACACAGAGAGTGAAATAACTATGTGAAAAGTATAACATATCTCCTTTTGAATCAAAAGATAAACATTTTAAGGTGCGCAATCGACCAGAGCAATGAATTCATCGTCTGCCATATAGAGTAACACGAAACCCGTGCCAAGCGAGCGTGATATATCTCCACGGAGTGTGCGAGTCTCGCAAATTTCACAGAAACTTGGCGATACTCGAAGTATTATAATATTATTTGCATTGCAGACATTCCGTACTATTCAATATCTAACATAAGTATGCTTCTTGTGCGTGTTTGAAGATAAGAAACAATCACGGAATAACATCGGGCCTTGTAGATTAATTTAAGGGAGTAAATACTTGACGTACGACTGGCCGCCAAGTTACAGTGCTTAGACGCGCAGTCATTTCTACCTGCAGCTTAATGGATTGAAGACATCTGCCGCGCGGGCTCGTCCCGTGTAAATCCGCTCTTAGATTGTGGCTTTACTGGGAGCATTAGCCTCCCCTGCCTAACGTGACGATTGTGGCAAATCCTGCTTTTCTAGAGACATCTGCGCAGCAGAAGATTAAACAAATGTAAACAGGTGATATAAACATTTTAATACATAAAAACAGATTACATTGAAAAACGATCAGAAAAAAGCAAAAAAACTTCAAGTGGAACACGCTGAGCAAAAAAACGGCGGAAAAAGTGGTTGGTTGAAGCCGTGCAAAAAGGCGTAGCTCGTTAATCGCCTAAACATCACGCTCAAATGATTTGCCTTCAGATGTAGCGCCACGGAACAGAGAATGGAGATTTAGGTTAAAAAATGTAAAAAATTGATGCATGGAGACAGAAAGATGAGACATGGAGACGTGGAGACATGGAGACATGGAGACATGGAGACATGGAGACATGGAGAC
>NW_020653424.1:1017340-1074950 GCF_003589595.1 Hyposmocoma kahamanoa
GAGACATGGAGACATGGAGACATGGAGACATGGAGACATGGAGACATCATAACCAAATCAAAAAGCTCAAAAAGTGGGTAAAGACGGAGATGCTTGGAACAGTTAAAATTAAGGTTTATTCAAATTTTCACTAGTTAACGAAACAATGGTCACTTTGAGCCTTTATATATCAAAGGGCTAAACCCCCTATGCCATAGTCCGCCACGCTTGCTCAAAGTGGTTTAAAAACATCACACGTTTTAAAAGGGCTGTAAATCTCTTTTATATGCAGGTTTCATCACAATGTTTTTCTTTCAAAAAAAAACATTCACAAATATATGTAACTTGAAAAGTAAAATCGTATTTTACTACTTTCCGCAACAGGGTTTCGAAGTAAGGTGTTCTCAATCGAGAAGCGACATAAATATGTCACAGACAGCGTAGCATACTCAAACATTTTTGGTTTCATAAATAAAAATTACTGAAGATATCTTGTGTATGTCTGTCACGTTGGATCCATGCCTCTAATTTCATGCTCACTGTACTCAGCTAAGCTAATCCAATGCGGGTTAGGACTTTTTTGGGACGAATTTGTGCATTCGTCTGAAGTTTTTAATAAACCTTTATCTGCTCTACTAACGATGTAGTCCTTTACCGCTACAACGACAAAACTGGAAATAATTAGGACAGACACGTGCAAGCCCGTGTAGAGAATTCATTTTTGAAAAGCAAAAGTTCCCGCAATTAGAGTACCGACTTTTAGTGATCATGTATTCCGTAGGCGATGTGTTCCGAATTGAAACACTAACAATAATATTTATTAACGGTCACCTCCTTTTATTTTCTTATATCAAGGCGCAGTTTGCTCATTACTTTTAATGAGTACAGACCACTCGCATTCGTTCATTAATAGTCCAATAGGGGACTTAATAAATTGACCCATGTGTTTCGTTAGAAAATTAAATAGTTACAAACATATTCAAAGTTCCAGCAAATTGATATAATCAAAGTTAAACTGAGCAGAGAAGTTAATTTAACACATAAACAATAGTCCAAGTTTCCGATTAACATTGACAGTAACTTGTTTATGTATTTAATAAGTTTTCAATTGTATTAATGGACTTTAAGATGGACCGATTCATATGTTTAGATTTCCCCGTTCAGAGCCATTGGACTGAGAGTGTGTTCCAATCTCCACGTCGAGAGCTAGTTAGACTGATGAACAGCTATAGATGAAGTAATCTTTTATATTCGCTTCTAGAATATGGCACAAAATGCGGCTTTTATTAAATTAAAATATGAACGTATAATATGCCCCATAAAATGGACGATATTTTTTCAAATAATGACACAAATGTTCCCATTCTCAAAATACTCGCGTAACAAATATATTTATTTTCGGCACAAAAAATACCATTTTTATACTACAGAACAATTCCTATAGTAATTAAACCTAACGAGGTTAACTACAAAGTCTCGTCCACGATATACGTTTTCGATGAAAATTTTAGGACTTTAGGATTGTATTGGTACGATCGGATCAGTATGGTACATATTAAAATGGATTGAAACTCAATTTGTTCAATGAACTGTAGTGGACTGAAGCCGAGTGTATATCGAAATTGTTGCTGGGGATTTTAATTAAAATACATTTGTAATGTGAAATGACACTAGAGGTTATATGCATAATAAAAAACGTAGTAAAATAAACGAAGTACGTAGTGCACACTCTCCGCATCGTCCCCTTGTTGTACAAATAAAATATTTCTGACTACCTACATTAAAGAACAAAAACAAAAATCAACTCCTAATTATTGTTGATGTATGTCGGGCATAATTTATTCCAAAACATAATTTTAAGATACAGCATTATGTGAATGTAAATTTTGTTCTGACATGTTTATGCAACGGTTCCGATCGATGCTCGTCCATTTTTATAAGCTTATTTAGCTAGTATCGAGTTCTTAGGTTTCCGCGATTGTTACACATAGGAATGAAACTATTTTACCGGATTTAAATCGCGTATATTTGTTTTTTCAAACAATCCGACGTTTCGGGCCCTTTACAGGTCTCATGGTCACGGTTGTTCACTGGCGTGGCGTGGCGTGGTCACTGGCGTGGTACAGTCTTCAACCAGTTATGTCTAATATTGATGCAAACCACCCTATTTTTTCACTTTGTTACAATAGTTATGACTTAAACACCTTATTTTTAATTTTACAAAGAAAACATTCCAATTTACGCTACATTAAGTTTTTCAAATTATTTTATTGAATGAATTTTTATTAAGTTAAATTTATTAAATAAATAGAATAATAGAAATTAGAATAAACTAAAACTGTACTGCAGTCTTATATCTGTTTGGAATTTTTCATTAGAGGAAATACTGGATCCACAAACTGATGGTACGGAGAAACCATCTTCCCTGTTGAAATTAGGATGTTTTTTTAATTTCAATGGCCTCTCGCAGCATCCTGGGTAGATAACGGACTTCTTTTGCAAGGACCTGGAGTTTGTCAAACTTCATTGAATGTGTAGGTTTATCCATGATATGCTCGCAGACTGCAGACTTGTTTACGCGACGGTGTTTGACAACAGCTATATGTTCTTTGACGCGGGTACAAATACTTCGATTTTTTTTTTGTCCAATATAAGAGAGACCGCACTCACAGTCAAGCTTGTAAACTCCTGCATCCTGTAAGGGGGATTTTACACTTCACGTGTCTCAGGAACTGAGAAATTTTTCTCAGGGGCTTGAAATAAGTCTTGATAGATGCACGCCTGAAGACTCTTCCGATCTTGTCTGTAACACCTCTCACGTAAGATAAGATGGCAGGTCTTCGCTCGATCGAAGGGACCATAATATATCCATTGAATATGCAGAATTATTAGAACGCTGCCTAACATCAAGCTATCTATTGCGGAATAATGAATTCCACAATAGATGCCTACAAATTGACGGTATAGCGATGGGCTCCCCGATATCTTCCGTTGTTCCCGATATTTTCATGGAAGACTTCGAGGAGCGAGTTTTACCCATGGCCCCAGCTAGGCCGAAGATTTTCAAACGTTACGTTGATGACACTTTTGTAATATTACCTAAAGATAGCATACCTTCTTTCTTGGACCATCTTCATTCTTTTAGTACTAAGATCAAATTTACTATGGAACAAGAGACTTTGTGGTACTTTAGCTTTTTTACATGTTTTAATTAAAAGAAATCCTAATAACACCTTAGGCCATACTGTATTTCGAAAGAAAACCCATACAGATAGGTATCTCAATGGTAATTCCCATCACCATCCTAACAAGTTAGCTACCGTGGGCAAATCTTTGTTTAAGAGAGCACATGGTGTCTGCGACAGTAATCATCTGGCAGGGGAACTTCAATATATAAAGCAAGTCCTACATACGAATAAGTTGAAGATTCCACGCCAATGCCGCAGGCCCCGTGTGAAACCACCAACAGTCGAGCGAAGACCTGCCATCTTATCTTACGTGAGGACTTAAAACATAATAGCCATAGTTCCGTGAAACAATTTTACACAAATAAAAAATTCTTTTGCATCCCAACAACAAGATAAAAAATACACTTTGATGTAAGCAAAACTAAGGTGTTGAATTCTTAGGTTTTCACGAATATTATACATAGGAAATGAAACTATTTTTCCGGATTTAAATCGCGAAACGTAGGTTTGTTTGAAAAAACAAATATACGCGATTTAAATCCGGAAAAATAGTTTCATTTCCTAAAACTAAGGTAACTATCCCTTCCATCTGAACCCATGAAGTGGAATCAAAAACACATGTCATATTCATTGTTAACGCGTATACGGTGATGACATCTACCGGAAAGTATTTACTACAGCGATGAACGAGCGGCGCAGTCGTTTAACGTTTTTTTTGTAATTTTGAATTTTGAATTGTATCGAGTCACTCACACGGCAAACTCCTACTGTAACAGACGTTCCTAAACAATATACGAATACTTTTACAACATATAATTAAGCCATTCATTTCGCCCCGTGTTGCATAGAAGTTACTATAGGCAGGAAACGAGTAGAGAAAGAAGAAGATAAGAGGCTGACCACAGCGACATATACACACACTAACTCTCATTATTCTAACAATTCTAAATTTCAATCATTGTGTAAAAGGTCTTACAATTTATCTCTCATACGTAAAGCATGGGCTCGACAATAGTATTAAGTTAAGCAATAGATCTTGCAACTTTTTTACTTTTTATTGCGCTGCCTCCCGGACAAGAACCGTAGCAGTACAGGCACTTCAGCTCTAAAACAGGAATACACCGGGCACTAAACTAAAATACATTTGTTTTGTCAAACCCTGAATGTATAACGAGGAACAGCCTATATAAAATCAGGGCCCACAATATAAACATGACGGCTGCCGTCAGTCTGGTATTAATTAAAGTAACAGCAGGAACAGTTGTAACATGATAGAATAATCTCCGGCTACGGCAGCGGCCCCCAATTTGTCAATTAAGGGACGTAGTCCTCCGGGACAGGTTGATTACGGGGCGAGAAGCCATATCGTCACTGGGCCTTTTGCTATGAAGCAGGTATAGCTCTTTTCGTAAAACACAAAATTAGTATGTAATAATATGTTAACCGGATTAAGGATGCCATGCAAATGAGCGCGTAATAGGATTGATACAAAAGGAGGAAATGAAAGAATATCAAGATTGGTGCCAGTGGATAATCGTAATCTCTGCCCACCGCTCTGGGAGACAGAAGGCGTGCTAAACAGCGAATTCGACGTAGACGCTTCAAGTTCAAATTCAAGGTTAATTAAGGTTATATTAATGTCAGTAGGTATTAAAATTTGACAATTGAAATATAGTCTTCACTAGAACTTGGCTTAATTATTAATTCAGATTTAATGCGCTATCATCATCATGGGGGTGGTCATCAAAATGTTTGGAGCTTAGGACAGAAACCCTCGTTGTCTTGTGCTATTTTTGTCAGTCTAATGCGCTATGAGCACTGTCAAACAAAGAATTTAATTATTAAATTTAGCTTAACTCAAAAGCTCGAATTGTAAGTGAACTAAGAACGAGGCTGAAAAACCGCGTAGCTATCATATCTTGTAGTCGAAATTCAACAGATAAGTCGTAAATTTATACAATCCTCTTTGATTGCGTACAAAAGAACTTTGTTGAAGGTATTTAATATTCAAAACTATATTTCATCTGCTACAAAACTTAGTTGAAGCATTTCGTGCGCCTGAGTCTCGCGATGCGGCGTGCTTTACAGCGCAAATATTTAATTATGCTCTCTTGTTCCGTTCCGGCTTGACGTTCTACTTGATTTCTGTTTGTTTTAATTTATGTTGAGTGTGTGCGTTATTTAATTAGTGGTATATTCATAAATAAGTTATTTCCACTTGCATAAAGCTGAAATTCATTCTTGAGTGGTTTAAACTTCTAAATATAATTATTATAATTTGCTGTTATTAATCTTCTTCACTTCACTTCCTATTTTCATCGGGGTAGCAAGAGACCAGAACCTTCCACTTGCTATGATTCTCCCATATATCTTTTGCCTCATCAACTCACACAATGTTTTCATACACGTTTGCCGTTTAAGGTTATTCTGCCTTTGTTTTGGACGTCCTCAATTTGGTCGTGAGAAGTTCATCTTGGCCGGCCCTTATCCTTGCCTTATAAATTTGTTTCGTCAATTTTCTCGGTGGTGCATCCCTTTCTCTATTTGGTCACTACAACTTCTTCCACGACGCAACGCTCTTTTATGACACTGTTCCGTAATAAGTTCATTGTTATTAATTATGAAACTACATAATATGTTGCTGATAGATAAATTTTAGAGTAGCATTTATTGAAATGTGTATATATTTTTTTGATTTCACTGTTATTTTATTAATTATTAAATAGATTGCTAATATTTGAATCATAAATAGTTATGGCCCTAATACCAAACCTTGTGGAACTCCGAATTATTTTAACAATGTGAGTAATGTTCCTCTATAATTTCTTCGTTCAGAATAAATCGGCCGAATGGAACGTGATCTGTTCCATGGTACATATAATTAATTAATGAGAACACCTCCAAATTGGCCCGTTAATTATTTGTGTTTACTTTTCATGGTGCCAGTGAAAAAGCTTTCGAAAATGTTTTCGGTGTACATTTTTTGTGCCAGATTTATTAACTTTTGAGGGATGAGTTGGAGTTTATACCGTTTTGTTAATAGAATGTTAAATAATATTAAAATATTTTTTTCTTAAAATTATACTACGCAATAAAATCCCAAGACCCAGGTTCGATTCCCAATAGGATCAATATAACAAACCTCTCTAAACTGGCTCCAGTCTTTGTGTTCTGGTATTGATTAGTTTTAGACCAAATAATTTGAGTGATTGTGTAGCACTTTATTATTATTATGTATTAAGATTCTTGGTTTACGATTCTTTTTCACGATAAAACTTACAATATCATCAAACCAAAGCTCTTAATCGAAAAAGTCTTACAAGAGCAGTAAAAAGAAAGGCAATTTCCCCGATAACAATTAACCTTGTAGGTAATTAAGATGTTTTTGTTCTTGACGATGATATAAGTACCTATAGGAAGTTTTCTTAAGCAAAAGAGGTATTGTCTGGAGTGTAATTGGTGTAAATCTATAGCCTCTGCCTACTCAAGTAGAGACAAGTGTATTGTATAGTTATGAATGTAGGAACTTTGTCTCTAACAATACTTTTGTACCTTAGCAAAGGGTGATTAAATAACCAATTTGGTGTAACTGCTATCAGCGTCACCAACCTGTTATACGTCCCACTTCTGAGCACGGGTTTTCTCCACTTCACTGGTTTTTCAAGGGTTGTGAACCGTTTTCGACATGCAGGTGTTACATCACGATATTTTCCTTCACCTGTTGCCACAAAGATTTGAAACTTTGACCTTTCGTTTGAGAAGTAACCATCTTCATTATTGACCCATTTATACGTCCTACTGTTATGCACGGGTCTCTTTGCAGGCCAGTGTTTAGGCCATAACCCGCCACACTGGACCAATGTGGGCTGGGGACGTCACACGCTTTCCGAAGGGTGTGAACGTTCTTCTGCGTGTAGGTTTCATGGCTATGTTATCTTCATTTGTAAAATCCATGATAAATATTAAATTAAATTGAATTTCGCACATAAATTCCGAAAAAGTTGCGAACTCGGATTCGAACCCACGACCTCTGCTTGAGAAGCTGTAGGATACCACGGCTTACTCGAAAACCACCGCTTTATAAAAACATAAATGCATAATTAATGAATGAATGAACGCATTGAAGAAATATAAATAAATAACGCACACACTCATTGTCTGGCACTAGGGAAAACCTGTGTGCGGGTGTCATGTACACATACGTAGACAACCATAAATTACACCCAGAGAAATAAATGTTGGCCATACTAATATTTCTCCCGGTCTAGGAACCGAACCCGGGACCTCTGCGTGGCAGATCACAATTCGGCCACGGAGGCAACTGCCTCAATTAATGGTATTTTTGTTAGAAATTTTAGTGAAATAATGTAATTGAATAAAATAAAATAATAATAAGTGGACGTAATTACGACACTAGTTAGGTCGTAACTAGCAATTTTGACGTAAATTACTAATTCGTAACCCCACAGGAAATTCTAAATGTAATTTCGGCAATAAGTTTTTTCTATCGAAATTGTACATTATGTTCGTTCGTAAAAACGGGTTGAAATTTACTGGTATTATTATTTAAAAATGTGATATTGATAAGTTATTGCGTAAAATTACGATATTTTTTATGTATTTTTTACGCCAACTTAATTTTTTGCTCAATTTCTACGTTTAATGTAAACTTAGCCTTATTTTATTTACTAATATTATCAACCCCGAATTTTGTTAAAAAAAGTAAAGAAACAAAAATACGAGGAATTGTAGCAGTAGAGCTCCTTGTGAAAGAGTACGTCCAGGGAAGTACTGCCACCTTACCTATTTCTGCTGCCAAGCAGTAACCTGAGTGAGCTTTACTGCGTTCCAGTTTTGAAGGGTAAAGGTGAAATTACAGGAAAATGGGACTCATGGGGGCGGGCCCAGTGGGAGTGCCCCTCAGATCTTTGCGATTTAAAGCTCTGAGTGGCACTGTAACTGTTATGGACAGGCGTGTAGCTTATCACGAGGTGTACGACTTGTTCGTCTCATCACTTGTACTAAAAAAAAGGAAACAAAAAATATAATGAAACAGAGATGACCAAATAATTAAGTTGGCGTAGTGCACCCTCGCCAGTTAAGGATGCTGCCGCAGCATCCTCAGATGTTTATTTTACATATAGCGTTTGCAACTTGTGTAACTTTATTTATTATCGAGTTCTTAGGTTTTCGCGATTGTTACACATAGGAAATGAAACTATTTTTCCGGATTTAAATCGCGTATATTTGTTTTTTCAAACTAACCGTGACCATGGGACCTGTAAAGGTCACAACAAAAAAAAGCGGAAAAAAAGCGGAAAAAAAGCGGAAAAGAATAATTACGGGCCACAAACTCAATCTCAAACTCAACCACGACCATCTACAAGCTTTATAACTCCCTCTACCTCACATGATATAGTGAGTGATAAGTCCAAAAAATCTCTTTCGGAACATTATGATTCACACATCCTTAGCGATGACGACACCTATCAAGACTTACACGAAAGTAATGAAATCTTATCGAGAAGTTTAGTAGACATAGCCAATCACAATATTCTTATAGAGGAGATGAAAATAGAAATCAACACCTTGAAATCATCTTTAGGAACTACACAAGAAGAACTAGAAAATACCATTATAGAAAAAAATGAAATGGAGAGGACAATAAATAAACTTACAAAGGATATACAATTATTGAAAAACATATGCCAATCCCCAACAAAAAATTTAAATAATGACAACGAGGTTAAAAGACAATCTATATATAATAATAACATTAAACACACCAGTATAATTGCAACATCAGCGAGAAAAATTGGAATGGATAATAAAGAAATGTTTGAACTTGAAAAAAAAGTTTTACTACTACAGCATGAATTAACATTGGCAAAAACTGAAATCGCAAACTTGAACAGGGAACTTGACAAATGTTTAAAGATTATTAATCAAAACAAAAGTGGTAGGAGTCCTTATGAGAGAAACAAAGTTCAAAACTTAAATATGGAACAGAATGACACTGAAGTTATAAATAAACAAAATCCTAAAATATTTATCTATGGCACACAACAATGTAGAGGGTTGGCAGCTACACTAATTAAGGCAAAGAGAAATACTCAACAAGCACATTACGACGTTTCTTCAATAATTAAACCAAATGCTTTCACACAGGACATAATCAGAAACATACATCTTATGACAACACAACCATCGGACAAATTACTATTAAGTATTGGTGAGAATGATCTTCACCCAAAGCAAACAGTGCATCATCTCAGAAAGTGCCTCCAATCCCTTGGAAATAAAACGGTCATTGTTCTACAGGTAGTGAAAAATTATAATGTTAATAGTGACTATTTGAATACAAATATTGAACGTCTGTGTAACCAGTTTATAAACTGCCGCTTTATATCAGTGAAACGTTATGAAAAACTAAAAGAGTTAAGTAAAAAAATACTTTGTACCATAGGCCACATCGACTATGATCGTAATTTTTTATATACTGCACAAAAGTGGCAGACAGGGAATGACGAACCAAGTATGTCTGTGAGTTCTAAAAATGAGACTCCGCGTAAACTCAGTTTTAATGAACTACAAAGTACTCCAAAATCAGACTTTTTTCGACTATCTAGGCAATGAAAACAGTAAAATTTATTTTAAGCTGCTTCATCAAAATATAGCGAGCATACTGGCAAAAAAAGAAATATTAAAATTGACAATAGAGGAACTTCAGAAATTAGGCTTTGGTCCAGATGTAATTTGTCTGACCGAAACGTTTGTTATATCGGGGTATGAGCAACATATTAAAATTCATAATTATGACTTGGCATCAGCCTACTGCAGAAAAACCAAATCTAAACGGGGGGGTACCTGTATATTAGTAAAAAACAATCTAAATTTCAAAAAATTAGACCTAGTGAAAAAATATACCATTACAAATACATTTGAATGTTGCGCTGTTGAACTGCCCACAAATAATCTCATCATTATTTGTCTTTACCGGACCCCTGACAGTGACCCTTCTCTATTTTTAGATAGACTTGAATGTGTACTAAATGAAGTTTATTCCATTTATAAATATAATACAAAGATTATTTTAGCAGGTGACACAAATATCAATACTCTGTTACCGGGTAAAATTACTACGCACTATAAAGACCTCGCTCTTAATTATAACTTGACTATGCATATAACTGAACCTACCAGAAAAAAGTCGTGTCTTGATCATATTCTTAGTAATATAGAAAATGCAAGCTCAACAATCTTACCTCTGTATCTGTCCGACCATGAAACTGCACAATTATTAAAATACCCAGTAAAATCTTAAGGTAATAAACCTAAAACATATTATTTTTATAAAAGAGACTACAGTGAAGATAATATTTTTAAATTTAATCATTGTTTAGAAAATCTTAATTTTAATGACATTTTTGAAGAATCTAATATAAACTTAGCATTTAATATATTTAATGAGCTTTTTAGTCTGTTCTATCTCCTTTGTTTCCCCAAGATAAGAATTAAGAAGGATTTAAATAAGAAACAAAAATGGATCACTAGAGGCCTAAAAAATAGCTGCAAAACAAAAAGACTCCTTTTATGATTTAAGTACTATAAACACAAAAATAATGCAAATAAATTAAAATATTTAAAATTTTCAAAAATATTAAAAACGTGTATATATAAACTCAAAAAAAATTACAACATACGTTTTATTAATAATAGTAAAAATAAAAGTAAAGCGACTTGGACAATAATCAACAATGAAATTGGTTCTAATAACTTACAGAAAAATGAAATTGAATGTATAAAAAATGACAATAAATTAATAAAAAATACAACAGAAATGGCCAACGTATTTAATTCATATTTTATAAAAACAACTGAAAGAGATATTATCGATAGGCCTAAAAGACAACACAAGCTCTGTAACCGCCCTCAGTCAATGTTTTTAATACCAATGACTGAGAGTGAAGTTTGGAAGGAGGTGATGTCTTTAAATAATACCAGTTCTGAGGGATTTGATGAAATTTGTACCAAAGTAATCAAAACCTCCATTCACAACTTGATTTTTATTTTTACGCACCTAATTAATTTATCTTTCATGACAGGAATTTTTCCAGACAAATTAAAGACTTCCATCATTAAACCCCTACACAAAGAGGGTGACAAAAATGACGTTAGTAACTACCGTCCCATAACTCTTATCCCAATATTTTCTAAAATAATTGAAAAATGTATGCATAAACGTTTAAGTGAATACTGTGATAAATTTAAATTAATACGCAATGAACAATTTGGGTTTCAAAAAAATAAATCGACAACACTTGCCACTTTTACCTTAATGAAAGAAGTTTTAAGCAAAATTAATAATAAAATCTTGACCACAGTGCTCTTCTTTGATTTAAGTAAAGCATTTGATTTCGTTTCACATGACGTTCTTATGCAAAAACTGGAAGCTCTAGGTGTGAGAGGTATCCCTTTGAATTGGTTTCGAAGTTACTTAAGTAACAGACAATAACAAGTCGTGCTGTCTAGATTAAATAAAAACAATGAGATGGTCTCATTTACTTCAGATTACCAGTTTAACAGATACGGAGTCCCACAGGGTAGTGTGTTAGGTCCCCTTTTATTTCTTATATATATTAATGACATAGTTGACGTAACCAATCATAAATGTATAATGTTTGCTGACGATATTTCTATAATAGTGACTACCAAGGGTAAAATCTGTACTGACACAATTAAAATTCACGAAGCTGACATAAATAAAACTATTAATTTAATTACTACATGGCTTGACAATAACAATTTGCAAATAAATTTAACTAAAACTAATTATATAAACTTTAATAATACATCAATATCACTACAAATTAGATATAAGGAATTGAATATTGACGAGCTAAACGAAACTAAATTTTTAGGTATAATCATTAATAAACAATTAAATTGGAAATCTCACATCGAAAACGTTTGTGAAAGAATTAACAAATTTGCCTTCGCCTTGAAATGTTTGCGTAATATAACAAATATGTCAACCATGTTAACAGTTTATCACGCATATGTAGTCTCGACCCTACGTTATGGACTTCTTATCTGGGGAAATGGTACGAATATAAACAGAGTGTTATTGGCGCAAAAAAAATGTATACGTGCAATTACTGGTAGGACTCCGCTTGAATCCTGTAAACCTATATTTAAAGATCTTGGTTTGTTACCCCTGCCTGCCTTATATATTTATGAAGCCAGCATTTTTGTGAAAAATAATTTACATTTGTTTATTAAGAGTATTGACGTGAACCATCGAAATTATAGAAATCCCAATAGACTAATTTTTTTTGACGTACCTAAGGTAGAAAAATATAATCAAAATTGTTTGTGTATGTGTGTCAGAATTTACAATAGATTACCAAATGACATTAAACACTTGCCCATTACATTATTTAAGACTAAATTATATGAATTGTTAAAGAATAAAGTATATTACAGTATTAGGGAATTTCTACAATAATTTTTATGTAAAAGAATTTAAATTAATTATATATAACTTAATGTAAATGTAATCATGTGACGACCTATTTTTCATTTATTTTGCATGCCTAAATTATCTTCGGGCGAAACATGCTTGAACTTATATGTATATTACTGTGTTATCATGACCACCATGTTTTATGCAAATAAACGATTTGATTGATTGATTGATTGAAAGGGCCCGAAACGTCGGTTTGTTTGAAAAAACAAATATACGCGATTTAAATCCGGAAAAATAGTTTCATTTCCTATTTATTTATTATATTGTAGAATTGCAACTCTTAGCGCGTTCATTCTATCTTAAAAAAATCATTTGAGGTATCGTTTTCTTTGAAGTTTGTATATGCTACAAGTCGAGTCGGCAGAACTTACGAATTCCTCTATATAATATTTGTATTAGATGTTTGTATAGGATTTTATCGGCTTTTTAACTGTGTAGGCGACCTGTAGCTCAGTCGGCAGAGCTTCGCCCTGACTTGGCGTGCTCACAGGTTCGAGTCCTTTCAGGTCGAATGTATCTTTCTTTGTGTTAATAAAAAATAATTTATTTCTCAATATGGTTTAACAATGATAGATCTGTTATAATTATTAATACAAAGATCGAACACTCAGAAAAAATTTGCGATATAATATGAATAGCGACATCTATCGCCAGGGCTGGTAGCTGTAAAGGTATATAACTGGGTGATATAACTTTCATAGATTTCTCATAGATGGCGCTACGACTAAAAAGTCGTTGAAAAACCAAATACAAAGACACGACAATAAGCACATAGAAAAATTCGTGAACCTCGCGAAGGTTCCGTGGCTTAGTTGGTATAGCGTCTGACACGGTATGCTAGAAGACATCGGTTCGTATCCGGCCGGATCAAAGGATGTTTTTCTGAGTGTTTTCATTTAATTATAACAAACTAGTGAAGTAATTTCACAAAAATATTTGAAGATCAATTCTATAAAAAATTAAAATGGTAGATCTGGTTCTCCCATTATTAGCAAATGTATGCTTGTTTTGAGAAAACCTCGCTTTCGTAAACTTAAAACTGAGAATTTATAACAAATCAGAGGGTCAGTTAAGGTAAAACAATGATAAAATAGAAAACAAACAAAATGTTCAATGTGTAAGGTGTGCATAAAGTGTATGTATAAACACATATGATTAGGGGTGTTGATAACTAAGATTATGCGTTCCAATGCGTTGGTTTTTTACTTTCTCATATGTAAGGGATTTCAAACATTGATTCAACTCTTTCTTACAATAGTACTGTTGCACGGGGAGTTGTATAGACGTCAGCACATCAAGCTACACATTGACGGACCTTATTCCGTTGCACTGGAAGCGATATTCGAACAAAAGTGGCGTGCTGTTAACCGTGCAATTATTATGTCTGTGAAATCCAAATCTATTTACGAAAATGGCTTTCTAATTTCTAAAATGCTCTAGAATTTGTCAAAATGTAACATTCAGAATACAATTCCCCGCATTACAGCAAATTACCTCAAACCGTACTACACGAAATCCATTCATAACCATCAAAAGAGCCTTCAAATTCAAACCCACATGCTGAATGCAAATGCCTTTCACTTAGTAAAGAGTAATAGCGCAGATAAGTAGCCCCTGACTTAGCACATTTAACGGTTTGATAGTACCCGATGTTTCCGCAGCGTCCACAATGTCGTGACCTCTCACCCTTAACTCACCTTATTTGTTGCTACTGAAATCAATAAATTCGGTGTAAGTGTCGAAGGTCAACTAACAATGGTCTTGCAGGAAGAGATGGTACGAATTATGGCCAAGCATTTGTCAAAGTCCTGCTTGCAGCGATCGTAATGTATAGGGTACGTATTATAGGTAGTGGTGCAGTGTTTGAATGGAGACATCCAGTTACTTGCAAATGGTAGTTATAATTTTCAAACCGCCTTTTTCTTTTCTTATGGCGATGGCATTGTGGATATTAAACACCGGGAATTGGTTTTTTTTACGGGCCGCGTAAAAGTGAGACGTTACATTTTGTTACTGAAAGTTGGCCATATCTAAGACATTAGGGGGAGTAGGAAGACTGTACCAAACCACATGACGACATTTTAGTAGCAGTAGTCTAGGGAAGTACTGCCATCTTACCCATTTCTGCCGTCAAACAGTTATGTGAGCATTACTGCTTTCCAGTTATGATGGCTAATGGTGTTGTTGAAATTGCAGGTGCATGACAGAGAGCGACCAAAAATAGCATCCGATAATGGTATTTGAATAACTTCAAAATAAGCATACAAATGACAAAAATAGATAATAAAGATAGAGATTCGTCATTTAAAACTTCGGACACTGTAGGTATAGCAATATTGATGTTTTAATAGCATAAAGTTTTTCTCAGACTTTAGGTGTTAAAAATCTACGTGTGTAATCTTTCTAGTCTCGACTGGTCTGGTGGTGGAGTCCGACCACTTATGTTTATGTGGAACCGAGGTGGTTACCAGTATACGTTTTTGTAAGTACCTTGTATGGGTGGGTATATTATTCCGGAACCAATAAAATCATTTAATGATAATGAATCTTTCCTTCTTCAACACAATTAAATAATAACAGGTAACAAAGTGGTAATGTCACAGAAACCGCTATTGAGTATCGGTACCTTTAGGTAAATATGTCGGTTTCTCATTAGTACCATGTAGATATCGAAATTGAAAATAACAGTGGTTTTCATCACATTTGCTCGTAAACAGTGTCATGACATGCAGGCTAAGTCGACTTTTATGAGCTATATTATGCACAGGGGCTTTTTCATTTCATTATCACCCTATAGATTTTTTTTACGTCAAGATTAAGCAAAAAGTTTTGATGCTTTGATCTTTGATTACAACTGGTCAAATTAAGTAATAATTGTGCATTTCCAACTTGTAATACTTAAGTTTTCTGTCAATATCTCAAAATTCAATGTAATCATACTAACATAGTTCTAAGGTTTTCTTTTGTAACTAACACCATTATCTTATGGGCTATGGCCTGAAATAAATGGTTTATAATTATTTATTATTTAAAAATCTGAACATATATTTCGTATAAAAAATTAAAATACTTTTATTGTCAGATTACAGTACATTTATGTGATAAACTCCGATAACCATACCAGGCCACGCCTGTGTCGCGGTTATACCGCAAGACGTTTATGACAGTGCAGCAGTGGACGAGTATTAGAGCATCTCTTCTATACGAAGTCGTAACATAAAATAAAGCATATATGAATAAAAAATAAAGAATTAATGCACTACAATTAATAAAGTAAAAGTAATATGAAAAGTTATAAGTGCAACAACTGACATGAGAATAGCTATTATAATAAAGTATAATACGTAGGTGTGGTTGTATATGTGTTTGTTCGTGCGTGTGTGTATGTCTCTATCACTTTTTAGATATCAGCATTGTTTCAGACTCCTTATAGGTCATGTTTAATAATTATTAACTTAACTAACGTATATTTTACAAAATGTATTTTGTGAATTCAAATTCTGCAGTATTTTTAGAATTGGAAATTATTTATTTAATATCTAATACAATATACAGTTAATTAATAAATATACAGTTTTAGTTCAAGTTGTATTATCTATGGAAGAATAGCTGGCTGGTTAAAAAAAAACCGCCATTCGCAAAATGAGTAAACGTTGTGTTGCGAAGCGATATTCATTCATACGAAAAATAAATTATCATTGTTTCTAATTGATTCATTCATTGGATTTATTTGGAACACCCAACAGATTACACATAAAGTAGAAGTATTAACAAGTTAATCTAATAACGAAAGTGTTCATTATTTAAGGAAGCGTTCGAGATTTTCTGTTCCAAAAATACAACATAATAAGCTCATTTTTATTGCAAGAACACTAATTTTAATACACGCTAACCATTAAAATCGATTCTAAATTGAACTACACATCTTTAATATTGGAACGACGTATCATTGTGCCGTCCGCTAGGCAACTAAAATGCGACAAAACAATTTTTTGAGTTATCATAAAAACCATAACCCAGTTTTCAGAATATTTATATGAATAATTCGCAATTATAAAACGGAACGAAACGTAGAGAACGGAAATGGAGGTCAGAAGCTAGTGGCACTTAATTTGTAAAACAGAAATGTTTTTCGATAAGATGAACATTGAGTGTAAATTACTATAAATTGAACAAACATAAACCACCACTGTCATCACACATTGTACATCAGACTGCTTGGTACGGATCCTCGCTAAGGAGACCGTTTTGAACCTTACTCAAACGCACTGGTCCAATGTGTGTCGGGCACTTCACACGTCGTCTCAAGGTTGCTAACTTTCTTCGACTTGCCGGTTTCATCACAATGTTTTCCTTCATCTTTATTAAGAGGTATTGTTATTAATCATTCACAAATGTTGGTGACTTTGGAATTAATGCCACAGATACATGCCACCACATGGATACGAATCGTTGACCTCTCAATTGCGAAAGAACCACTGGGTTGCAAACGCTCACAAAAAGAGAATAGAATACACGTTTGTCTTGTCGGTATTTATTTTTCTGATTGATTATTCACTATTGTTACTAAATAAAAGAACTAACATAGATGAGAAGATGGTTGATGATAATCCACCTTAAGCGAAAGCTGTAAGGTAAATTTTGTAAAATAAAAGTGAAATATAAAACAAAATACAGAATAAGGAACAGGGTATCAAAAAAGCTAACTGTGGTGAATATGAAGCAACGATCATCGTCTTAGCTTCGTCGGAACGGAGGATACTAGGTGATTTGACATATAAGTCCTTACTCCGAAACGTCAAATGACAGCTTTTGTGTTGAATTTTGATATTAGGTCCTTTCATCGTAAAACTGACTTAGTAGAGTTTCGTTGCGGCCACAGTCACGTAGTATCGTATTTCGTGGTAGACTTCCTGATGCAGTGAACATGATAGAGAGAAAATGCTTCGTTGGTTTGGTCATGAAGAATGGATGTAGGTTAGTAGATTGACGAAGCTTTATAGAGCGAATTTGGATGGAAACATGGGAAGATAGACCTTGAAGTAGATACACTTGATCAGATTGGAGATATCCTTAAAAATGTCAGGTTCAAAGTGTCAAGAATAAAGGGTCATGTATGAAGAGACTGCTACTTGTGGTTGACGTAAAAGAGGTCCTACCACGTGTAAGTAAATTCTCTCTAGAGGAGTTATTATGACCCGAAACTCGTATCTTGGACCACCGGATCTGTAATTTAGAACAACGGAATACTGTCATAGAACAATCATCTGATAGATAAGTCGATTTAGACTGGCCTCACCCTCAACCTACTTACAACGAGATGGACCGTACCGAAATATTGATTTCTAGTCAGGCTTACAGATATATAGGATGCGAAGGGAAAATTTTGCTTGCGAGACGTATCTTTGTGAGAGAAATTTAAAGAAGTTAACATTAATGTGATGGATTTGATTCCGCCTTCCCTTTTGTATCATTGAGACTTTTTTGATATCAAGTGACGGGAGAAACAAGCTTTGCGCCTGGTGGTAAGCGACACGCCTGTCCATAGCAGTTGCAGTGTCACTCAGAGCTTTAAATCTCAAAGATTTAAGGGACATTGTTATTGCGCCCGTCACCCTGAGACATATTTGTTGTTGATAAATCCCATGTGCCTGTAATTTCACCAGCACCCTTACTCTTCAAAACCGGAACACAGTAATGTTCACATTAACGCTTAGCGGCAGAAAGGTAAGGTGGTAGTACTTCCCTTGGCGAACTCTTTCACAATGACCTCTACTGTTACTAAATTATAAAAGGAATTGGACTTAGGCTGGGATTCCACCCCCATATTATGGATATTCCAAGGATTCGCAAGGATCGTATTGCTTCCACATTTATATGGCGGACGGCTACGGAAGACTGCCTGCAGATTTATTCTTATCATTATTCCCCGAACGCCATAACTTATGCCTTTTCAAGGCGAGAGTGAGTAGGTATTTTTTTAGGTGTATGTGCTACATCATCGGCCTCATCGTCATTTTCCATCACGTGTGATGGAGGTCCTTAAGTATTTGTAACATTTTGTGTAAACTGCACATGTAAAGTACGAAATAATTATTATTATTATTGAAAAAAAAAAAAATTTGCAGTTATTTTTTTACATAAAATGTAACGATATTTTATTGGCTCGCCAATCTGTTTTGTACCATATTATTACTTAATAAAAATTTTATTTTTTTTTTCGTTTTCAATTGTAGAGAACAATTTAATAATTAATTTTCGTACATTATTGAATCTGTAACTTGTAACGAGCCTTTAAATTTTAATGTAAAATTGTTCACGTAGGCTTTCGTTTAAATAAATAACCGTTAAAGTAGATTTGCGACAATGTAGTTTTCGTCATACAGAAAAATATTTACGAAAAATAATTTTAGCCATTACATTACGGATTATCAAAAGGGAAGGTCAAATTCTATTCACAGGGTGGTTATCTAGTGTTAGATTCAATTTTATGCTTGTACACCCACTCTCATATGAGAGTCATCTGAATGGTCGGCTGAGATCGGCTGGCTCGGCCGAGGCGCCAGCTTACTATGTAGAGACGGACCCACCCGATGCTTGTACCGCGACCCGGGCTTATATCGGGCGCGGAGGGAAAACTTTGCTTGCGCGTTTTAGGACTTGAATTAGAGAGTGAATTTGGGTTATTTTTTTTAGTAGAGATAGCTTCAATTACGGTTTAAATTACGTTGTTAACGTCATGGTTTCCATTTTAATCTTAGACTTATTGTATTTGAAGAATGTGTGATTTATATATTTATTTATTAGACGTAAAAAAATAGTTTACACTTTTCAGTAGCAGTCTGCCACCAAGCAGTAATATGAGCATTACTGCGTTCCTAATTTGAAGGGTTAGGGTTTGAAGCTCTATTGACCAATCAGAGTCGGCCGCTCAATTGAAGAGTATAGTCGCAGGGACAATACACAGATTGTTTTATTTTGTTGGAAAACAGAATAACAACTTCTACTATATCTTTAAAACTTTTCTGATAACAACTGTTCTTTTTAATGTCAATTTGTAAAGTATAATAGTTATAAATGTTGAGATCAAATACTTTTTACGAATTCAATAAGTTATTAAAGTGAATATTTTTGTCCATACTTTATATACGGTAAAAGACTGGCGTCCGTTCCTGGTAGTGTGAACTTAGGAGTTCCTCAAGGGTCTGCCTTAGGAAACACGCTATTTCTATTATATATAAATGACCTTCCCACTGCCATCACAGCCGGCCTCTCCGTACTGTTTGCAGATGACACAACAGTTATAGTTAGCGCGCGCACGTACGAGCTGGGAGAGAGAATCGATGAAGGGTGTGAGCAGCTCCAGAGGTGGTTTTCATCGAATGGGTTGCTGTTGAATATCACTAAATCCAACATCATGGTTTTCTCGAGTCGAGGTCTCACAGTTCCTTCGTGTGTAGCAAGCAATCCGATGCCGATATGCAATGAGAGTAGGTTTCTTGGCTTCACTCTGGACTCGAACCTTAACTGGAAGTGCCATGTTGACAGACTGTGTGATAGACTGAGTGGTGCAGTCTTTGCGTTGCGTCAACTGAAATTGCTCATTTCTGGTTCTGCATTAAGACAGGTCTGTTTTGCACATTTCCACTCGCTGATGTCGTACAGTTCACTCATATGGGGTAACTCCACGGACGTCAATAGAGTCATGCCAATGCAAAAACGTGCCGTACGCGTATTGGTTGGGGTAAAACACAGACATTCCTGCAGAAATCTCGTTGTAGCGCAACGCATAATGACGCACTACTCACTCTACATATACGAAATTATATTGTACGTTAGAAATAATCTTACTTCATTTGGTACTGTAAATGTTTCTGGCATCTTCGCCGTACCGGTCATTTGAGAACAGTACCCCGATGCATGGCACTTGCAGAGAGAAACCCGGGTGTCATCGGGCCTACTTACTATGAGCGTTTACCCGCTACTCTCAGACTTGAACCGTCTGACGAAACATTTAGGCGTCGGCTGAAAGACCTTTTCTTGAAAAATCCTATATACTCTGTAAAAGAATTTATGGACTTTAAATTGTAACGAATTCCGTATTTTCTATTTTTATTCTAATTTTTATCGCATTAACATACTCTTGTATATTTGTTATCAACTTATGATGATCCTTGATGGAGAATGATATTTGATATGTAATTGAATGACAACAATATTATACAATGAATTGTTAATTTTCTATTTATTGTGTATTTTCTTATAACTGTAATTTTTGTCTGACGATCTCAATATAATTTCTTATACTTTGACATGTAGTGCAATTTATACTGCAATATTATATTTGAGAAATAAACGAATGTAAATCTATACTAATAAAAATGCTAATTAATATCCATTTGATTCCATGTTTAATTTGTGAATGTCATTCTTCTGGAATAGTATTGTGTCATAATATCGTTTGAAATGATAACAAAAGAAGTGCAATCATGGCCAGAGATATGATTTCAAATAATCATTTTCAAATCATCATTCATTAAATAAAATAAACATATCGTGCAGTTACTTCTTTTATTAAACAAGTCATCTAAAATATATATTTTTTTCTAAATCTACGTCAATATCTTTTCATTCTATATTTATAATTACTCGCACCCTCATTCACTGGCAAAACCTTGAAACAATATAACACCACTTGTATATGCTCGTCGAAATGCGAAAACACTCCAATATTCAAACAATTTATCGAAAACTCCTTAACGGACTTTTTTATAACATCAAGTGACGGGGTGAACAAGTCGTACGCCTGGTGGTAAGCTACACGTGTATCCATAACAGTTACAGTGCCACTCAGAGCTTTAAATTGCAAAGATTTGAAGGGCAGTACCACTACGCCCGGCACCCTGAGACATAAGTTGACAAGTCCCATGTGCCTGTTTGTGTGTGCACTTACGCTCAAATGTGCACTGTAAACATTGTTACCAAGACACTTCAATACAAGTTAGTGTGTTCAGTGGCGCAACTTGTGCGATCTAATTGACCCTCCGCTGCGTAGTTTGTAAAGAAGGAGATTCTCTCTGCCGTGTGACGACGTTATGCCGCTCCAGACAAGTTAAAACTCCAAATTGTTGTAGGAAAAATGCTTATTTCCGTCAATTGTAATTTCACCCTGTATGACGCCAATACTGTTCCACCCTATACGTGGAAAGTCCGGGCAGTTGTTCGCAAGAAGGGACTCGACTCCTAGAAACCCTTCCGAGACGATGATTCTCACACCATATGAGAGTACGTCGATATCAGAAGGTCCGAGCTGCAGCACAAATAACATTTTTTTTGCAAATAACCCTGGACGCTCAGGTGGGCTGATAACAGCATGCTCTGCCACTAATTCTGCACATCAGGGAAGCCGCTTATTTGTGTAATGGTTTCAAAATCATACACACGAGCATTAGCGAAAATTCCCGACGCACTGTAGACAAAAATTACCAATTAAAATTTTATCATCATAAAATTATTACAGATAAACATGTCTCTCTGAAATTATTTTTACTATGAGAAACTATTTGATTCAATTTATTTCTAATTACAAGACAACGTGAAGTTTGCATCAGTTAATATCATGTAACAAATCCATCGATCATAGTCAACTATCTTCACATTAGGAACATTGAGAATATTCCAGTGTATTATGCCAAGGCTATAAAATTTAACTGTGCAATGACAAAAAGAAGTATTGTGAAAACTTTTTCTCAGACCTTTTCCGTTCTTTCATTGTTAGCGGTCGCCCTTTATTGTCCTTCACTATACATTTTGCTTGTATTGCACGAAAATAGACAACATAAATTGTTTTCTTTTTTATAACAAAGTCAGCGCGCATTTGCCCTCCATCTCACCTGATGGAAAGTGACGATAAGATCGACGATGGACTATGCACATCTATGTAATGCCTACTCACTCTCTAATTTATTATATTCAATTATTTTATGTGGAATTGAATATTTATTTAAGTCAATACAAAATACTCTTTGTTGCACAGGCGAACAAATACAAAAACAAAACACTCAGACAGGCATTGGGCAGCCGCCTTATTGCTAGATAATCTAGTTAATTTTGCAGTGACAGCACAAATTTGGAAACATTAACAAACAAAAGGCGCAATCGTGGACATTGTGTTACAAATGTAATACCGTATACCTACACAGGTTTCTAATAAAGGCATGTATTTAAATGATCATTTTAAATTTACAAAAGCAGCAGGCAAGAAAATCTAAATGGTCATCTTTTTTAACCGACTTCTAAAAAGAAGGAGGTTCTCAATTCGACTGTATGTTCCTTTATGTTCTTTTTTTTTGTATGTATGTTACGCGATAACTCCGGTATTTGTGAACCGATTTTCATGATTCTTTTTTGTTGGAATGGGGGTACTTCCATAGTGGTCCCATTTAATTTTGAAGAAAATCATCCACCTTTAAGGTTAGCTGTTCACGCATGAAGATTCATTTTTGTAAAAAGCGCCTAATTTTAATTTAGAAGCAATTATTTTAATGATTTATTGTGCTATTTCTCAAATTCAAGGCGTTTTTCTCTCAATATACTTTGAGTAGTGAGAACCGATTACTATTATCTCCAGTGTCAAGTCCTGTATAGTGGCGAACTAGGGGATATTTCAATAAAACTTAGCGAATAGACGTAATTCCCACGTACTTTTGAGGTCGGTTTTTTTAGTACTCTGTACTAAGATTATTTATATTATCGGGTCGGCTGTACAGTAAGCGGCATAATTGAAACATGCCAAGTATACTTGGAACCGATGTGCGATTTTGTGCCAATTGCAGTGAAGACTGCGGGGACTCGGGGTGCGTAGGCCAAAGAATTCATCAGGGAGTTGAGTCGTCGGCTTAGAGATGGAGGATGTGAACCACGATCTTACTTGGTGCAACAAATTTCGTTGGCTATTCAGCGCGGTAATGCTGCCAGTGTTATGTGGAACTTTGAACCAGTTAAGATTCAGAGCGGTTCTTTTTCATTGTATGTATTACAAGTTGGACAAAAATGGCGGAGTCTGGCGAATTGCATTATTAATTTTTGTGTGACGAAGCCTGTCGCCGATTTATATTTGTGTCTTCCTGACAAAGCCTACGTTGGGATTGACATAATCATGTAATTAATTTAGTTTTAAAATGAATCGATTTATATTATAATAACAAATTTTTCGTTGATCAAAATAAAAATCATCAGAGCTTTAAAAAAAATATATTAGATGTGCCGAGTTGACTGCCAACCTTCACTATTTGGAGAGGCACTTTAAGAAGAAGTCGTATTGTGTAATTATTTAGCGTTGTGTACTTATAGCACATTGCTCTCGCGATAGATAGCCGACAAGAACAGAGAGTTCCCGAGTGGCCGTCGCAAACCGGATAACGCAGCGTGGGCATGCACCACAAGACCGGTCGTTGTGGCGTTCTATAAGGGAGGACTATGCAGTGGACGTCTTGTGGCAGAAATTATTGAAGTTGGTTAAAATAAATTTACGTAGGAGTGAAATAAGTTGGTTTATAACGAACATGTTTATAAAATAACACAAAACCTTTAAATGAAAAGAAACGCTACAATTTATTTATTAGTCGCTTCCTACGACACATATTCCTGTTTCGTTCTGATCGTGTTTAGGACCAAGAGAACTATTAACAATCAGCTTACAAATTTATTTCTCCATACAATCACGTGAGCTAGCCACTAAGCGCCGTTTCCGGAACTACTTCGAGCTACTTCCGCTACTTCCGTTACTCGCCGACAAACAAATGGCCGACGCGCCTGAATCAACGGCGTTTTATTGCAGCTCGTTAGTTTATCTATGTTATTTAATCTTGTTAGAGTAACTACGTTACAATAGAGGGCGGTGATGGCCCAGTGGGAGAACGGCTGGTTATCAACTGAGAGGCCGACAGTTCGAATCCTAATGCCGCCGATATTAATAGAATATTTGTCCTGCAGAAACGTGAAATCCCAGAGTGTGTTTGAGAGATAAGTTTTTTATGACACCAGGTGACCGGACGAACAAGTCGTAAGCGACACGCCTGGCCGTAACAGTTGCAATGCCACTCACATTACGGCTTGGCGGCAGAAATAGGTGAGGTGGCAGTACTGCCCTGTAGGGTTAGCAGAATGGGGCGCGACTTGCGCGAGAGCGACATGCGATAACAGGCAGAAGTCTTGCACTTTATGTCTCTCGAATTTTTTTACAAGGATTCCTAGTGCATCAAGGAGGACTTGAGTTGTTCAATTCTCGACCATCGACCGTTTCTGTCTCTTTAAAAACAGCCAGATATTTTTAGGTCGAGTCATCCGTACTTGATTCGACAATATGGCGCTCGTGGAGGAAGTGAAAAACTCAAGTACTCATTTGAATTATAAGCTTTAATTAACGTCTTAAATTACATTTCGTATATTTTAAATGATTATGTATATACATTTTGTGTTATTGTATAGGTTTTTGGTATTGTTATACATAGTAAATGAAACCTAAGAAAATATTCTTAGGTTGTGATACTTATTTCCTCTTAAACTTTGAACAATTGTACAAAATTTCTCACAACCGTGTCTTATTGGGAATAGTTTGACTTCCACGACATATCATATTAGTTTGGGAGTCAAGAGCCATACGACGATGTAAAATCTCTCTCTTTTTTTTTAATAACGCAAACACTCAACATAGTGCCATGGATACCACAAATTACACCCAAACTCACGAGAGAAATAAATGTAGGCCTCTCGGGTCGAAAGTCGGACCTGGGACCTCTGCGTGACAGTCCGGAATGGTAACCGTTCGACCACAGAGGCAGTTTTATTTGATAAGTATGTTATAATAATAGATTGTACAACAAGTGCATAAAACGCGACATGTTACCGGAGACTAGTATATCCGCAGAGTAGAGCCGCAGGCGAGGGTGGATACTTAAGTCAAGGGTAAAATGGGTTTTATGAACGAGTTATCCACTCTGCTTTTCACTTCGATTGCGAGGAAATTAAAAGGCAATGTTACAAATCAACCATTATTTAATTAAAATTGAATGTAAGATTACAACAATTAGACACATTTAATATGATTTTTTTATGCACTAGAGCATCAAATCCTATTTTATGCAGCCTACACCCAGCATAAATACGAACTTTAAGAGCATGAGCAGTGAAAAGATTATTATCCCCTCAACAATTTTGCTGTTTTTTAATCGAAAACGGTCCACTGAGGACCGCTCGCCGCGCGATATTTGACGTTGGTCCGGTATGGACCGTTCCACGCATGAGGGGTTACATTAAATTTCCATAAAAATAACTTTAAAAAATTAAATATATAAATGAAATATATAATGTTCAATTAAACACTCGTAGAATGGTATTAGGTATTTATCAAAATTGATATACTTATAGATAAGTAAAACATGATAATCCTGACTCTTGATTATTTCTTCTATATATACCGAAAGTGGCATCTAAAATATCTAATTGCCGGGCTGAGTTGCTAAATCATTGTACAAGCGACACATTCTTAAAAGATTATTGAAAAATCATATTTCTTTTTCTAAACAAGAAAAGTGTGGTAACTAGCTGTATCCTAAATTTTAAATCACAATGTTTTTTTTTACAAAATCCCGAAACACCGAAAACCTTCGAAGGTTGAAAGCCACAGGTGATAGAATTCTAGATTGACATCGCAAAAAGCTCCGAGCTTACAACCGCCATCAATATTTCATAAGATGCCGAAGCTCCCGCTTATACGGGACTTGCTTTTGCACTTTACTTTTCTGGCATATGGAAAAAAAATTACTATATGTATTTTCATGATCACTGTTTCACGCAAATGTATTTGCACATAAAATTTTCCTCTGGAAGAAGATATATTTAGATTCAAGGCCCATTATCAAGTAATACGAAAAAAATGACTATGTTGCAGGAACCAACAGTACTTTTATTTTTTTTTTATTATACCAAGGAATGAGACGAACAACTCGTGGGGCTTACGGTAAGCTTGAGTTCATAACAATTGCAGTGTCACTCTGAACTTTAAACCGGAATAATCTAAGGGCACTGCCACTACGCCCGTCAACTTGGGACGTAAGTTAACAAGTCCCAAGTGCCTATAATTTCACCAGAACGCAGTGATGCTGACATTATTGCTTGATAGCAGAAATAGGTAACGTGGAATACTGCCCTGGATAAACTCTATCACTACTGCTGTTAAGTCTACAATACGTCCTATAGCTGAGGTTTTCGATATTAGTTCACCACACTGGCTCTATGCGGACACTGTTACGTCTTCTCAGTCTTACTTTACAACGTAGAATACTGGAGCCTCACACAGAGTATAACGAGGAAGCTCGAGGCTTTTAATCTCATGGCGTGTTCAAGTTACAACTGTAGAGATACTCAATATGCTAACGGAAAAGGTGGAGCTTATGAACACACTTAAGCATGTGAAATTCCAGGCACATGGTACTCAGATCTTTGCGATTTAAAGCTCTGAGTGGCACTGCAACTGTCTGCGTCCTGCCACTAAGTATCTTAAAAAAAAATTAATATTCATCCGCTGTCTCAGTTCTTGCGTCCCTGTAACTAAGAATACGCGTGTATGTGGTTCTCTATTGTAAATTGAACAGCGCAGTTTATACAATAAGCCTGTGTTTAACACTAGTGTCTTTTTGTGAGAAACAGATCCACCCATCTATCTACACAAGAATATTTACAGGGGTACAATACTGAACACTCCTATCAATAACTTAATACTACCACTAAGCCAAGAGGCGGACACGATATTTTTGCTTTTTTTTAAGATAATATGTGACGGGACGAACTAGTCGTGCGTCTGATGGTAAGCGACACGCCTATCCATGCCACTCAGTGCTTTAAGTCGCCGCAAAGATCTGAGGGGCACTGACAGTGCGTCCGTCATCCTGAGACATAAGTTGACAAGTCCCATGTGCCTGGATTTTCACATCATTAATGGTGTTCATAAGCTCCACCTTTTTCTTTAGCTTATTGAGTGTTTCTACATTTGTAGAAACGAGAGGCGGTACTTCCCTTGACGAACTCTTTCACAAGAAGATATACAATAACTTATAAATACTTAGTTATATATATAATATTTAGACCTAGTGCTAATAGTAATAAACACTATTGCAATATCGAGTATTAGATTCCAGCTGAAGGTCGTAAAACTCGATCGCTGACGTATAGAGCAAGCTTCATTTTGCAGCTGTACGTCGGAAAGCTTTCAAGCTGTAAATCTTGAATTTTCCAGCTGGATGAATAGCTTTCTCACATTTAATATACGTGAAGAGTAAACACTTGATCATTTAATACAGAAATGAGACGTCTAAGATAAAAATATTCTTTGTTTCTTCATATGTACGTGCACGGTTTTCTCAGTAAGTTATTTGATTGATTTATATGATTTTAGCGCTTCGGGCTATATATTCTGAGAATACTTTATTACGATTTGCTATGATGAGAAAATAGAAGAGCATAAATGTTATAGATTTGAATAAATATTTTGTTACGACAATGTAAATACTCATTGTTATAGCAATAACTAAAACATATCTGACAGATGCCAATACCTTGGTCAAAATTCATTCTTGAAAGTGACATATCTCACTTTCTTTATTATCATACAGTGTAGCAAACAAAGTTGAACCTAGGTTACCTAAAACCTTGAAAAATTTAACAGATTTACATACATTGTCCTCTCCCTACTCTCTCATTTAATTATTCTTTGGAAGTACTGCAGCTAGATTGTTGAAGACGTCGTCAAAGTCGTGAACTGCATCAATTGCTTAAAATCGTGGAAAATACATAATCCATTGTAAGCCTATATAATTAGCAATGCATTCATTACGTTTATGGGTGCTAATAATGAAAAATAAATCACGTATGTTTGTTTTTTGAAACAACACAACAATAAATACAGTAGAAGTGGTTAGTTAGCGTCAGACTCGTGCCAATTATAGGTCTCGAAAGACCTATCTGAGCTCAGACCGCCATTTTCCCTTTGTATGATATGGTTGTATCATTCTTTTGTGCAAGTTCTTTAAAATCCTAGTAAAATGCCTTATTGTGCTATTTCGAAGTGCAAAAATGATACCCGCATTAATAAATTTTTATAACAAGAAACGAAATTAAAGCTTATACCCCTGCAATACGGTCGCTTCTTTTGTGGAGACCTAAATTAATAACTCAAATTCGTCGTCGTTCAACAATTAACCGCTAGATGGCAGCACGTTGTTTGAAATTTCAATATAATATCAAAACGTCGTAACTTGTAATAATAGGTATAGATGGTATTGAACTTTGAACGATATGCCAACAGGGTAAAGTTTAAATTATATTAAGAATCCAGAATTTGAAATTTCTTTTTAAATTTGAAACTACGACCAATCAATATACAGATTTTATAGTGTTTCAAATTAAGAATGTGTGAGTTTTGGCGACGTCGGTTCTTATAGTAATCGAGGTTTAACGCACTTCCATTGTTTTTTTTCTACCGTGTTTGAAACAAACCAACGTTTCGTTACAGGTCCCATGGTCACGGCTGCTGAGATAGTAAAGTCATCAACCAGTTAAGTCTAATATTATGCAAACCACCCTATTTTCAACCGACCTCAAAAAAGGAGGAGGTTCTCAATTCGACTGTATGTTCTTTTTTTTTGTATGTATGTTACGCGATAACTCCAGTATTTGTGAACCGATTTTTATGATTCTTTTTTTGTTGGAAAGGGGGTACTTCCATAGTGGTCCCATTTCATTTCGAAGAAAATCATCCACCTCGAAAGGTGGCTGTTCACGCATGAAGATTCATTTTCATAAATAGCGCCTAACTTTAATTTAGGAGCAATTACTTTAATGGTTGATTTTGCTATTTCTCCAATTCATGGCGTTTTTCTCTCAATATACTTTGAGTAGTGAGAACCGATTTTTATTATCTCCAGTGTATAGTGGTCCTGTATAGTGGCGAACTATACTGGGATATTTCAATAAAACTTAGCAAAATTTAGTACTCTGTACTGAGATTATGCTAGTGCAAACTAGTGCTAGTGTAACTGTAGTCAGTTACAGACTTCATACTATAGACAAGAACATTCACAGCAACTACATGTTCGAAACTGTTCCAAACAAATCACTACCAATGGTGTAGTGTCATCTTTTATTGTTAAATTTTGTCATAGAGTATCAGTACCGTAGTGCCATGGACAGACGTGACAGTCTTTACGTATTGGGAATAAGCTAAGCAGACAGATAATATTGAGTGTTTACCAATGGTATTTATCCACAGTTGAGGAATAAACGTAAAGCCCCTGGCGAAGTCGATATTAGTTGCAGAATACGTTTCATATTGCTTTGACCTATGGGCCTTCCGCTTACTATTTATAATAATTAAGGGGTAGAAATACTCGTTTTGTTAGTTCAATATAAAAGAGACCGCACTCGCAGTCAAGCTAGTAAACTCCTACATCCTGTATTTGTTTTTTATATCTTTTTATTTAATTTAGGCATACGTTTCTCCACAATTTCGTCTGATGAAAAATATATGGTATCGTGGTTTCGTAGGCTTTGAAGCACATCAGGTAGACGCGGGGAAATTCACCGCACGGTACCTAAACGTTTGCCTTTTAGAATTTATTCTATTCTATAAGTTTTTATTAGACAACATTGTATATATTAGAATATATAAGGTGCAATAAAAGCTTAAGTACTAGAAAGTAAAATTAGGATTAAACGAAGTATATGAAGAAATTATTATTTAGAATTTAAATATAAGCCTTTGTTATAAAATAAGCTCATAATCCCTTGACAGATTTATTACGGAACACGGTAGAGAAAATTATGTAGATAATATAGAAATATCTGTAATAACAATCGAATGAAACTGATTTTTCCGTAATTTTACGTAGTAAAAAATGAAAATTTCGCGGAACTTTGTGATTTTTTTTATCGGGCGAAGTTTTTTCAATCGTGATTCGGGCCGCATTGATCACCACCGCCGGTAACTTCTGTTTTCATTGTCAATGAGAAAAACATGTTTTTATTTTTATTTCATAAGGAAAAAGTTCGTGGCGTTTTTTCGCCAAATTACTAACACATTTTTCTTATATTTTTGTTAAGCTTTATTAAATTAAATATATGCCGTTTTGATCGACCCTTTTGCCATTTTTCTGGTAAAACCAATATACCATCAGTGTAAAACTTTTGGGATTTCTGGGCGAAAAACTGAACTAAATGATTTTCGCAGGCCTCTTTTGAAGTCAGCTTTACACCATTAAGCGAGTTCTGCAGAGAGCAAACAAATGATAGTCGGACGGGGCAAGGTCCGGACTATATGAGAGACGCATCAAAACTGTCCAGTCAAGATCTGTCAATGTTTACCGAGTTGTTAAAAATGTATGTGGTCTGGCATTGTCTTGATGGAAGATAACACCTTCTCTATTGATCATCTCTGGCCACTTTTGCTCAATTGCGCACTTTAATGGCATTAGTTGTTGACAATGAAGAGTAGAGTCTATCGTCTGACCTGGTTGGAGCAGCTCATAATGCACGATGCCTTTCTAATCCTACCAAACACAAAGCATTATCTTGCGTGGCGTCATTCCCGCTTGGACACCGTTTGTGCAGCTTCATTCATCTTGGACCACAATCTTTTTGTCACATTATTGTCGTATGTGATCCATTTTTCATCGCCCGTTTTTAATCTCTTCAAAAATAGCTCGATTTCATTTTGTTTGAGCATCGATTCGCAGATATTAACTCGGTCCATTAAATTTTTTATTGACAATTCATGAGGTAACCAAAATTTCGAGTTTCTTTTTGTACCCAGCCTTATGTAGATAGTTTAGAACTGTGTTTTGGTCTATGTTTAGTTCGGCAACGATGTCATAACATGAAATGTGCCGATATTCCTGATTTTTTTAATTTTGAAATTTCCATAGCGAAAACGAGCAAACCATTTGCGTGCTGCTGATTTTGATACAGCATCTTCACCATAAACACCACAAATTTTGTTTACAAGCCTGCGAAGCGTTATCGCCTTGATCAAAGTGATATTGTAAAATATATCGGATTTTTCACAATTTTGGTTCATTTTTCAAACGCATTTACTTTCGAGCCAAATTGAGAAATGTCTTTTTTTAAGAATCTATGGACTCTCACTTTTTAATTAAACGCTCTATAACATGGCTGGATAGGATCATTTTTATTAAAGTTATGCGACTCTAAAGCCAATTATTGGGAAAAACGACACGATTTTCTTTCTCCACCTTATATTTTATTATTTTTATTTATTTTATTTTTATAAATTACAGTCCGGACGAATCCGGCTAGAAGACGTCGGTTCGAAAACCGACGTCTTCTAGCAAACCATGCCAGACGCTTTTCCAACTAAGCCACGGAACGAACTAGCGGTCTTACGAATTTTTCTCTGTGCTTGTTTGTCGAATCTTTGTATTTGGTTTTCAACGACTTTTTAGCCGTAGCGCCATCTATGACAAATCTATGAAAATATTTCGTCACCCAGTTAGGTAACCTTACAGCTACCAGCCCTGGCTAGAGATGTCGCTGTTATCTGTAATTAAATTTATGTTAAATTGATATTCAATTATATTTTGTGAATGTTGTGTATTTTATTTTTATTTATTTTATAATGTAGTCGTAATTTATAATGTCGAAATATGTGAAAACGTCTATTTTGGGTCACAATTCACCTTAAAACATGCCTATTCACTACGATCTTATAAATATACAAGTTGTATTCGTTCGTAGATATATTTTTTTTCTGGCAAATAGACGCACGTCACAATGTCACCCAACAATCAGCGACGCTGTAACTAATGTAAATAATGTTACGCTGTGGTAAAAATAGGATATGTTTTCACCCTAACGTTAAATAGGCCTAAATATATTTTTTTGTGAAACACATATACAGCCATGTTATTTTTACATTTAAATTTCGAACTGTATTGATTGGTTTTCGAAGGCGCCCCCTATTGGCGGTCGTAAGAACTCAACAAGACGGAGAAGCCCTCTGTTCCCTAAACTATTCAAAATAATCAAAATCCTACGAGACCACCAAACTTTTGTGTTAAATACATATATCAAGGGCATTGAACTTGCCCAGAAAATAAAGCTCGTGCGCGGCTGTAGCGGTAGCTGGCAGCTGTTATCCTGGAGATCCTGGCTTCATCAACTCAAAGTGCGCGGTGCTTGATTCAGTGTTTGACAGTGACATTGCAAACCGGTACGGTTTCTCGTTTCTTAAAGTATATAAATCGCGAGACGGCTTCACAAGCTTTTGCCTACTCTGTTGTTGTATGAGATATTTTCCTTATTGTAACCTCGTCTCTCATACTGCTAGTGTATTTCATATTTTTGGCTTGCACATTAAGAAGAATGAAGTTAATCGCGTTGTGCGAATGTTATCATAAAGCGCTGAGAAAAAGAATATATTTTTACTATAGATGTCCATGCTCTTCTAAATTCTAGTTAAGTGTACTTACTAGTTACCAATAAAATGCCAACTAAATCTAGTTTAAAAGAAAACGAATCGGCCCAGCGGGAAAAGAAACCTTCGCGGAACATTGCACCGACGGGACCGATACTCAGCTAATGGGGAACACTCATTTTTCACTTAGATACTCAAGATACCAAGATACAAGATACAAGATAATATCTTAGCGAGTATGTATTTAAAAATCTACACGTGTAAGATTTGTGGTTTAGGTTTAAACATTTAGCGAAAGAGAATAGGTACTATTTAAGTGTACACGCTCCATGCTTGACCTTTTCGTCACTGTCCATGAAGTGAGATGGAGGTCAAATTGAAAAGCGCCAGAAAGCGATTGTACAAATCTTTATATTCGTGTAATAGCCAGGGTTTCAATGGCGGCACCATTACTTCTGGGTTTATGGCTTCATTTTTGGTCGAAAAACTATTGCAGCAAATTTTTGATAATTCTTTTGCTCCGACTGTTGTATTATGTTTTGTATTATAACTTGGTAAATAATCAAAAATAAGATTTTAGTAAATGGAATTTGGAACAGCTCCGACTGTTGTGGCGGTCGAGCTGGGAGTGACCGTGGTACGAAAACAAAATGAGAAAGTGAAGGAAGATGGAACAATTCAAATTTAAAATTTAAATACGTGTAAAATAAAAAAAATGATAGGATACAAGCGGAAAGAGGCGATACAAAGAGGTGAGATGACGGTGTAAGGAGGTCGCACCGTCACAAAATGAGACTTATATAAATAATTAAATCATTGAGCACAACGCACTGAAAAAAATGACTGAAACAAACATAGTTTATAACTTAGTAATAGTTTGGTGTTGTATTAACTAATACAAAGACAATCAAACCCCCTTGTATGTGCCCCTTGTATCTGTTACCCACTTACACATATAATAAATTTATCCTTTAGCGATGGCCTTTTTTATTAACAATTAAAAATTTGTGTTGTCAAACCACTTTTTAAGAAAGGTGACAAGAAAAATCCAAATAATTATAGGCCAATATCTCTAATCCCGACTCTATCCAAGATATTCGAAAAAGCTGTACATACTCGATTGAATGCATTTTTAGAAAAACATAAAATCATAAGCCGTTCTCAATTCGGATTTCAAAAGGGTAGCTCTACAACTCTTGCATGCTTTGAGCTGTTGCGTAATATAACGCAATGTATTAATGCTTCTACCCCTGTAATGTCCGTCTTTCTTGATATGAGTAAAGCTTTCGATTTTGTCAGTCATTCAAAACTTTTACACAAACTTGAGATATATGGTATCAGGGGGAGAGCCCTTGAATGGTTAGAGAGCTATTTACAAAATCGATCGCAATATACAGAAATAAATGGAATTAGTAGAAACAAGTACAGTACTATATTTGAAAAACTAACCTATAGATCAAATTTTAAAGCGAGTAATGCTGGAATCCCTCAAGGTAGCGTGCTAGGCCCATTGTTGTTCGTTCTATATATTAACGACCTCCCAAAAGCGACTAACCATAAATGTATACAATTCGCTGACGACACAACCCTTATGATAAAATGCAAAGATAAAACGACATTTAACACGGATATAAACAAAGGACTGACAGATATAGTAAATTGGATGGACTTTAATGACTTAAATATTAATATAAACAAAACTAAATTTATGACATTTAGATCGTATAATTCAAATTCTATACCAATCACAATTCAATACAATACTGATACCGTAGACGAAGTTGACACATTTAATTTTCTTGGATTAACAATTGACAAACACCTTAGCTGGAAAGAACACATTGAGCAGATTTGTGTGAAACTAAATAGATTTGTTTACGCTCTACGAAGGCTAAGACAAACTGTCTCTCATGAAGCTGCATTGACGGCTTATCACGGCTACGTTTCTTCCGTGCTCAGCTACGGTCTTGTACTGTGGGGCAACTCAGTAGATCTAGAAAGAACGTTTAAGGTCCAAAAGAAGTGTATTCGGGCGATCTGCGGTGCGTGGTTTGACGATAGTTGTAAACCGTTGTTCAAAAAACTCAACATACTGCCTTTGCCACGTATGTATATTAGGGATATATGTGTATTTGTCAAGACCAATCCTCAATATTTTAAAACACGTGGTGTAATCATTCCAAGGCAAACTAGAGCTAAAATCATGAATCTTTTGTACCAACCTCGTTGCCACAAAGCAATTTATAAAAGAAACTGTTTTAACATGTGTGTTATTATTTATAATAATTTACCAAGTGAAATTAAATTATTGCAAAGACATACATTTAAATTAAAATTGACAAAATGGCTTTTGACACATTGCTTTTATACTAATAAAGAATATTTAGAATTTTCAAATGCAAATATAAATTAATCCGAAGTGTAATTAATTAATGGTAGAGACTGAACAAGAAATCCTATTAATATTTGCACATCTGCTTGCAGATTGAATACCATGTACCTACTTTTATTTAAGACCTATGTAATTACTGTATTCTGGCAAATAAACGTATTCTATTCTATTCTAAAAAAACAAAGAAAAATTCTTTCGTCTGGATATAAACCAGCAACTGTTTGCTAGACCGCGGTTACTCCTTTGCCTAACTGAGCTACGGAACAATTTAGGATACTTTTTGGGTTTGTTTCCACCTGAACCTATCAAGCAAATGATTGCAGCAACACGCACAATCATAATTATAAACGCTACATTGTCAATCTTATAGTCACTTTCCATCGGGTGAGAACGAGGTCAAATGAGAACTAATTTTTATTTATTTTAAATTATCAATTTTTTTAGTGCAGTTCAATTATACTAGATTTTCAAAGAGCTTGTGACGATTGGTACTATTTCTATATCTAACCGCTCACGCGATGCGCTCATCCTACCGCAAAATGGCGGCTATTTGGTTTCGCAAAATAGAAAAGGATTCAGTTTAAATACAAGTTTTTATAAATAAAAATTATTATTCTGCATTGCTAAATAAATACCCTCCGTACTACCAACAAAAACATCTCAAATAAAATGCAGTAATACACCGCAAATCCTGCACTTAAAAAGCAGTAATTAAATTTTTGGTGTACTTGGGTAAATATGATAATATTCCGTTTGAGTGGTTCTAACGTTTACCATGAAATTACTCCTTAAAGTATAGTTTATAAACATTTATATTCAGGGTAAACTTAAAAAACGCTACTTACGGCATGTTTTCAATAAATAAACACCGAAATCACCAGCCCAAACAATAACAGACATTCCGTCCGAAACACTAACTGTGAATTATGTAATGCTTGAACAAATTGTGAGACGCATGTTGCGAATGATTGAAGCTTCCTACTTGGCATTGTATTTTGGTTTGGTGGTTTATTTCATTTCTCACGCCTTTCTTTTTAATAGCAGAACTGAACTTAACGCCATTCATTGGAAACAATTGTATTAACATCACCTAATTATTAATACACTGTTTAATTCTAAATTGCCGTCGCTACTGCACATTTCAGTAGATTACCAATTTATGAGACAATTAACAGTCAATTTGATTTCAGTTGAATTGTTATCAGTAAAATGGCAACACGAGCCGCAGTGATGGAGGGGCATTCGAGCGTTCGGCTAGAGCAGTGGTATAACCGACGAATATTTTTTTTTATCCAAAATTTACAAATATGAGTTAACAATAAAATAATTGAAGAATCATGTACAAAGGAGAGTTCATCTCACAAACAGATTTCTATCTATCTTGTTATAATTATTAATACAAAGATCAAACACTTAGAAAAAATTCCTTCGATCCGGCCGGATTCGAACCGACGACGTCTTCTTGCAAACCGTGCCAGACGCTATGCCAACTAAGCCACGGAACGGACCTGCGGACCTCACGAATTTCTGTACGTGATTGTTTCTCGGATCTTTGCATTTGGTTTTCAACGACTTTAGGGCCATCTATGAGAAATCTATGAAAGTTTTCGTCACCCAGTTAGACACCTTTGCAGCTACCAGCTCCGGCTAGAGATGTCGCTATTCATTGTATTTAAATTCAATAAAAATTTAAGTAGTGTCTATCTTTTATATTTTATGTAAGCAATATGTAAGTTACAAAGCATTTTTGAGAAAGTTATTTCTGTTCTTTGAATATAAATTATAAGTTTAATATATCTACGTAAATTTTGATTATAATCAACTGATTTCAACTGTAGAAAATGAGAGTTGAATCATGTGGTCTGTGGTTGAATTTTATGAAAATTATTTCTAATATAGGTTTGGTATGCTGTAATAGAGTCGTGAGTCAGATTTTTTGCACATAATGGCATAAAAGTTATCAAGCCCGTAGCCTGTGATACGCTACAGAACAGGTTCCAACAACATCTAAAAACTTTAGTGGCATTTCACTCGCAGAACGATAATGATCTGAAGCGTCTATTCGGTGGAAAGACTGCACAAAAAATATCGTTTCATTGTTGAAGCAATTATTGTGCTTCATAGACTCAAATGCAATTAAGTTTTTTTTATGATGCCAAGTAACCTAAAACCTATCAGCGATCGTACTCAAGGTGCTGTTGCAGCTCCCGCGCTTTTGCAGTGCCTCGGTTTGCACAAGCGCGCGTGGACAGTTTTAACGGAGTCCGGTAGAACTACCTCGCTGTTGAACAGAATACGCGGGAGCCGTTACGGCATGCTGTAAGCAATAGCTGATAGACCCTTTTTTTATAATATCAAGTGACGGGACGAACAAGTCATGCTCCTGACGGTAAGCTACACGCCTGTCCATAACAGTTGCAGTGACACTCAGAGCTTTAAATCGCAAAGATTTGAGAGGTACTGCCACTGCGCCCGTCACCCTGAGACGTAAGTTGACAAGTCTCATGAGCCTGTATTTTTACCAGTACCCTTCCCCTCGAAACCGAAACACAGAAACGCTGACATGACTGCTTGGCGGCAGAAATAGGTAAGATGGCAGTATTACCCTGGACGATCTTTTTCACAAGGTGCTCTTTGGCTACTAAATGATTGCCTGAAGATGTATAAACTCGCACAGAGACCAGTAACATTGTTAATGTAACCTTTAATGTTGCCTGCAACAAATAAATTTGAGAGGCACTGCCACTGGCACCCGTCTCCCTGATAGAATTTAACAAGTCACATTTGCTTGTAATTTCACCAGCACGCTTACCCTTCAAAACTGGAACGCGTTATTGTTCACATCACTGCTTGGCGGCAGAAATAGGTAAGGTGGCATAACTTCCTTGGACGAACTCTTTCACAAGAACTTTAAACAGCAGGTTTATTTCAGCCACTTTTTTATTTCCGAGCAGACAAAGAGAACCAGTCACTAATTTGTACATCAACGAAATGTAAGCGACACAAAGTCAGTAAACTGGCAAAATCATAAACAGAAACAGGCCGTAACTTTAAGCACGTACTGAGCACGTATAGTGGTATTAAATACAAGCTTACATTGTGTTTTAGAGGTCGTCCTCTATGCCGTTTTTATGACGATGTTTGTTTGGACAGATTTCATGTTCACCTTTTTGTTTTAAAAATCGTCACGTTTTTATGGATGCCTTGAATGTGAAGTATTATCATATATATATTAACACATTATTTATGATCTATGCTTTGGTAGCACCGCTTGTTTATCTTAAGCTTATTCCGTAATTTCTGCTATTGTTACTTAATACTTATAACTAAATATCAATACCCACGCTCAATGTAACGCTTGAACGCTTCAGCATTCACTGCACTACATTGAGTGTGCAGTGTGGTCAATGTATTGACCAATCAGAGTCAGCCGTTAAAGGGTAAATAGATGTGGATTTGCAGGAACGGTCCAAAGATTATTTTTATTTAATTTAATTTGTGAAGTAACGTTCCCTTCCGAGATAATGTCGCTCGAAAACGGCTTTCAAGTCGTCCATCATTCATTAAGTAAGTCAAGTCCAGTATATCAATATTTTGGTATATATCTGGCATATCTTGACACACTGAATAAAACGCCACTTGTATATGATCGTCGAAACGATCAAACGCTTTATCGAAAACACCTTAACGGATTTAAACACGTTAAATGAACCAGTTGCACACTTGCTACAACAACCCGCTTTTCCACTGGACAGATGCTTTTCTGTTCCATTAACCATTTTCTACTACAGCTTTATACAAATAGCTGAAGAATTGGACACAACTTTTAGTTGTGTATTTTCACGATGAAGCGAGCTAGTACCCGCTCGCGTGTAGACGTTGGGGACAAACGCAAGCCTATATTAAATTTTGATAACCATACGGCAAAACTTTGGAGATGCAAATGGAATGTTCTAGTATTATTGAGGTGGTGATTAAAAATATAGGAAGCCACTAAACAAATAAAAAATAAAATAAAAAGCATTTATTTCAGACAACAACAAATCCACATGTTAGTAATAAAAAAAAACTTGAATAGCTAAATAAGATAGTTAAAAGTTAAACGGAGCGAGCACCAGTGCCTTAAAATAGTGCCACAAAACTTCTATTCTATAATATTGACTCATTCAAAATATACATCGCTGTTCTGTTCACGTATGATATTGAACAGAAATTCTCCTATGGAGTGCCACAAGGCACAATCCGGGTCCAGCGTCATATATAACCTTTAATAAATATCTACACGAATATAAAGATTAAAAAGACCATTTATCAGCAACATTGTCCTCCTGAGCACAATTTTCACGGTCCGACGTCTCTCGGGAGCGATCCTCTTTCACGGCACGTGGACACTTAGACTTAATAGGGACACTTGGATGTTTGTATTATTTTTTGTGTATTAAAATTTTGTAGATTATTCCTGTTAGTTTAAAAATTTAAAGAGGTGGTAGCGTTCTTCAAGACGGTGAAAGCAATAAGAAATAAATTTTATGTTTAAATTATGAAAACAACAATTGTGACTTACCAGTTATGTATAGAGTTATCCTGTAGATATTGCAAAACTAAGGAACAAGTCCAAAAGGGAACCTCTGGTGCCTCCGAGCGTCTTGAGAATTTCAAGTTTAATCATAAACCGTTTCACCTTCAACTCACTATTCGTCCCACCGCTGGGCATGGATCTCCTTTAAGTACTGGGTTTAGGCCATAGTCCGTCACGCTAGCCTAACGTAGGGACTTCTACTTATAAATAAAATAACTTAGAAATAAAATTCCAAAGTACATCCTGAGTTATGGATATTAATGGCTTCCGTTCTCCCACTGGGTTATATATTAGCTTAGGTCTTATATAAATATGAAAAGTGAACAAAACCGTCATAAATAAATCTTTCGTTGACGTTTTCCAATATACTTTGTAGAAAACGTCAGTCAAGATTGGAAAATACAATATGTAGAACCTAGAATGTGCCAAAGAAAACAAAACAAAGCCGCAACGTGTTCCAGTCACACTCCAGTACCCGCTCCGAAACACTTTGAAAATAGAACTGTGCAGAGTCGCCATTTATACTAGGTATTATAATACTGTATCGTATTATGATACCTAGTTGTAGCCGAGGGTTTTGAGTAATCAAATGAAAAGCTCGGTCTACATCAATTATTGTAAAATAGAAATGGGTAAAGAACAGGAAAAGGAAAAAAGGTTAATGGTAAAGGCCGTAACAAAATAGAATATCGGTATAAACACAGGTACAATCATATAAAAACACTCCCTACTTAGATTACATACAGATTAGACATGGTAAAAAAGGAACTTCTTGAAAGGGTCATTAATTGTACAAGTATTATGCTTTATAAGCAGTTAAGTAACATGATTTTCAATGGTCAGAATTTGATATAAAGGCGACCACGTCTGCTCGCTTCGGAAATTTAGAGACTGGCGACGGAACGAAGAAAAATAATTAAAATTAAAATTAAAAAAAAACAGAACGATTCCGAATTTCAAACTCGGTGGTCAGAAACCAGAGAAAAGGGCGACAAAAAGGTGGAATGACGATGAAAGAGGTCTGATCGTGCCACGGTTGACTTGTTTATGATATTAAGTAACGTGACCAATAAGTCGTGAGCCTTTGCAGTGCTACTCGAAGTTTTTAAATCGTAATGACCTGAGGGGCACTGCTGCTGCGCTCTTCACCTTGAGACTTAAAAGTGACAAATCCCTCGTGCTTGTAGTCTCATCAGCGCCCCTATCCTTCAAAGCTGGAACGCAGTAATGGCCACATTACTGCGTGGCGTCAGATATAGGTATGGTTGTACAATTCCATGGACGAACTCTGTCACGAGAAGCTCAGCGAGGTGTTAGTGGTGGACTTTATAGTTGTCATAGTACAAGTAGTAGCAGAGCTTCTTGTCAAAGAGTTTGTCTTTTACAGCACTAATTGTCACTGTAACTGCTAGGGACGTATGTCACTTAACATCAGGTGTCATAAAAAAGTAAAACAATCGTTTTTGTAGCGATCATTCTACGTTTGAAATCGATTTTTATAGAGACTTAAGAAATGTATAAAATAATAAGTCATTAAAGTAACCTAGTGGGAGAAATGTCACTTCGTAATTGAGAGGTTGGCGGATCAAATCCTAGCGGTGAAGGAAGATATCGTGACGAGACCCGCGTATCGTGTTCACAACCCTTGGAAAACGTGTGGAGTCCCAAAGGTGTTATGGCCTAAATCCTCTGTTTAGAGTAGACCCACGCTCAGTAGTTAGAGATATAATTGGTTGATGGCGATAAAGATGATAAATGAGATTTTAAAATATAGAAAATAGGCTTCAATGTCTCAGTCTGACCATTACCCTAATAATATTGGAGCATACGCTTTGTAGAAATAACAGTTCCAAAATACTTATAATGATATTTACTCCAGTGGCTTCTCTATGACTGTTTGTAAGCTGCATTATTCACGCTTGCAGTAATGCATTCAGAGTTCTTTTCAAATTGGCTGCTCTAATTTTTTTGCTCCTCTTACGTGCACCTGCAGGGCTTTGGTGCACGTAATATAGTTGAGATGAAAATTTTGTGCATATTGAATTACCTTTGAAAAACTGCTACTGAATTTTGTTCACTACTTAACACATTCACAAAATGAAAATCGCAACAAAACGAAATTACACAAAGCAATAGAAAGTTTTAGATAATTTACAAAGCCATTTTATAATTGAGCAGTTAAATCTATTTTCATTATTATTAATACAAAGGTCGAACGATCCCGAAAAACATTCCATCGCGATCGGTCCGACTGGACAGAAACTAATGTATGTCGCCTCAACGTGGCTGAGTGAAGAAACCTTCATAAGTTCTCACAGGTGTACGCTACGGTAAAAAAGCTATTTTAAGCTGCTTCGCAGACTGCCACGCAGAGGTCCCAGGTTAGATTCCCGGGCCAGGAGAAATATTTCTATGGCCTACATTTATTTATCTCGTGAGTTTGGGTGTAACATGTGGTTGTCTATGTGTGTGTCCATGGCACCCGAGACGACACAGGGTTTCCCCTAGTGCGGGGCTAGGCAGTCGAGTGTGTACGTTATTATAAAAAAAAGCTAATACAAGGATATACAACAAGCACATACAGGAATTCGTAAGATCTACTCGATTCTTTAGTAAAAGCGGTAGCCACGTTGAGACGACAGATGCTGGTTCGTTTCCAGTATTAAATTAATGGTAAGTTCTTAGGTCTCCTCTTTGTTCTTCAATAAAACTCGGGATCCTCGTAATCTACCGATTTATTGTAATTTATGATTTTAAGTGAAGTATATTGTACCTATAGAAGTGTACTGTAGCAGCCACAGACGTGCCAGAATGTCTAACCCTCTTCCGACATTCAGTCACGTCTTAGTGCTAGCAAAAGTAACAACCATCCCTTGTGAATCAGCATAAGACACACGTACCAAATTAGTATAAATAAGTAGCTCAAGCAAAATATACATCAGTTCATACATTAATATACAGTCGTTTACCAACCCACGACTCGTCTACCATTCTCCACCAAACTACCATGGCGAAGTGGTGACCACCAACACCTTTTCACCTGCGCCATGGTAAATGTACTATGAAACTTATGACTCATAATCTTGAATCTTATTTGACCATTTTCGTATATATATGTCCACCTGACTTACAAGTAGAAGTAAAAGATAAAGAATAAGTAATAAATTCCTATTGGAATTCTATATACATTATACATGCCCGTACGGTGTCTCCCACACCGTACTGACCCTATCAATGCGTCGCGGACGCCCTCGTCCAATCAGAGCCCTTGCATTATTCAGTCGCATTCGCTCCGACCGGCCAGGCGCATCTCGGTCGTCCATAACAAGAGTATTTTTTTTTAATATGCATTTCATTATAGTAAATTTGTCAACTTATGTCTCAGGGTGATGGGCGCAGTGGCAGTGCCCCTTAGATCTTTGCGATTTAAAGCTCTGAGTGGCACTGCAACTGTTACGGACAGGTATGTAGCTTACTACCGTCCGCACGACTTGTTCGTCCTGTCACTTTATGTCATAAATAAGGCAGTTTATAGAAACAATAACGACTCTGCTATCGTTCATATCGTTCGACAACTGGATATAGTTATGCAAACAAAAACCAACCCACACTTCGAGTGAAATTGAGTTATGTATTTAGGTAGAACACCAGACGTGTCCTTTACCCGCTCACAAAAAATCTTGGCAATATACCAAGCCAAAACGGAGAAAATAAAAGTCCTTCAGGACCAGACCAACCCTAAATAAATAACTCTTTAATAACTAAAAGGAACCATTTTGCTTAACGTCATATAATGTATTTTTTTAAATGTGCTAAATGAATCCATATCACATGTACTTAATTATCTTCAGAGTTTTCATTACGAAAACTAGAACATGGTTCTCGTTAACTAAATAAAAAGACACATAATGTTTTCTATTTATTGCTATATAATACAATAGTTTCCCTATATCATTCTCAATGCTACACATAACTCACGTTGTTTGTCTCATATAACTTACCTATTTATTTCTTCACACTGTTTTCACAAAAATCTAATTATTTCGAAAGTGACATTTTGTGGGATGGTTCTAGTTTGCATAAGTATGTCCAACTGTAGGTTTTGTGTTCTTCTTGTTTACATTATTATGACGGACGACTTATCAACCTGACTTGATCAATAATATATTTAAGTTTCTTTTTATATAAAAAACTGACCTTAAAAATTTGTGGAATTACATCCAATAACTGCCTTCGTGGCCAAACGGTTGCCATGCTGCTGTTTGATTGCCGGACCGGGATAAATATTAGCATGGACTACACTTATTTCTCTAGTGAGTTTGTGTGTTATTTGTGGTTGTCTATGTTATGTGCCCATGGCATGTGCGGGACTTAAAAAAAATCTATTTGCCAAGTTACATTGAAATCGGATAACGGAATGAGTGTGAAATCCAGTAAACTGGATTCATCCCCTAATTTGGCACTTTTAGTGGTGGTATTTTCTTAAAATTTGAAAGAACCCACCACTAAAATACCCTCCTTCTAACAAAACAAGGCTCATCGAAATCGGTTCACAAATTTGCGAAACATAAAAAAAATATGTAATAGTCGAATTGAGAACCTCCGTCTTCTTTGAAGTCGGTTAAAAAACACGTAACCACAACCATCTGATTTTACTTTTCAGACATATACAAAGTCATTTGATAATTCGTCGGTTAAAAGTAAAATCTCACTAATTCATCAAAAAGGAGTTCTTTTCTATTTTTGTTTCATTGAGAAGGACATTTACGACAAGAAAAATTTAATAAGCCCTTAGTGTTTTTCATTATATATTGCATTTCATAACGTTATAATCTTCTTGTAGGTAAAACACGAAATCTGAATTACGTCAGTTTCACATTGCCATAATCAAAAATTCCTGTCTCAGAAATCTGTGACCTGATAATCAAGCTAGACGATCCCAACACGAGACTTCCAAGTGAATTACGATTATCCCTCCCAGACAAAAATGCCTATTGTAGCTAGAATCGTCAGCTAAAACTATTGACCTGTAAAAATCTAGGAATTTCCTTTTGTACAATAAAGAAGCTAGATTTCAATTGAAGGAGAAGTTAACTACGTCACGTAGCTATCGCCTGGAGAGCAGCAAAGTCGCGCAGATTTATTGCGCAATAATAATAAAAAACGTTCGTTTCAACGGTAGTGTTTACAAATTAGTTATGTTTTATATATTTCCAGGAAAGATGCCGAAACAAAACAAAAAATAAGTTTATTAAATGTTTGACCACCATGATATTTAATTAATTATTTTTGTAAAATTACTCCTCTGAGAAATCTATTTCTAAAAGGCTTAATTTCTTATTTTTCATTCATGCGAGGAAAGAATGCGTGATTTATCAGTTGGAATTACCTACCGCATTCTTAACATGTTTATTTAATGAAACCCTACTAGAAAAGATCTATAGCAACATAGTGATTAAGGTAGAAAATACCCGGAAATGTTTAGTTCCGTCGAAATACTCAATAAATTGTTGGTTGTAGAAACACAGGTGTTCACCGTCGCGCTTTATCAGGTAATGAACTTATCACAACTGAACTAGAAAAATGATGCGATGCGATACTAGATAAGTAATATGTGGCAACGCAGCATATCGTAGCACCTAAAACGGTGTTTCTTTTAAAAATAATTATAGCGTTAAGAAATACTTTCATCCATGAACGACGTGGTTTGAAAGACAACGAAGTGACAATTATATGAAAAGGTATGTTGAGATCATTGACTTACAAATAAATGGACGACGGGTCAAATACAAAAACCACGAAAAAAATGTCCCAAGTCAATCTATTTAAATGTAGTGTAGAAGAATATGAAAAAGCTAAAACGTTGAATTTAAATTGTAATGTCATCGCAGTACTGTCTAATTTTGCTTGCTTCGCTGTCAGTCGAACAAACGAAGACTAAAGCGTGAATGACGCCCTGTATACGACTTTAACGCCCTATAAGTTCGGACACTTTTTAGCGCGGACCCGACGTCCATATAATTGTAAGTCAATGGTTGAGATGGTTTGGGTACATGGAGCGGGTAAGTAATGGCAGAGTGGCAAAGGACATTTTTATAAAACCAAAATGAAAGGTTAGTTTGGAAGAGATGGGGAGGGGGACGATTTCAGAAGAAATGTTCAGGAGAAAAGCCGTTATCGGCTGCATGAAATTAATATCTATTTCACGTATTAACTGCAAATATGCAGTCAGTCTGTTAGCAGCCTTAATTTTAAGAGGGAGCAGAGGAAAAATTCCCAATCTTCTATTTAATTTTAGAGGGGTATATCCACTTTAAGGTTAAAAATAAAATATTGTATGAGAAACTACACGATATATTTAAGCATAGACATTAATCAGAAACATAAAACAATAACGTTTCCTCGATAGATAAAAATCACGAAATCACCTCTAATTTTCACATTTTTACGATTCATCCTCGAAATGCTACAGGTTATTAGGACAAAAATTAGATAATTAATTATATTTATGCATGATCGACAACTGTCACTACGGATTTTTTTTAATCCCTTTAGTTTTAGAGTTATTCCGCTAATACGAATTTGGTACTTTTAATGCGCAAAATTCAACATCTCCTGTCGCATGTCACGCGAACTTCACGCATATATTTGTTTCACAAATTTGGGCGGAGCCAACGTCAAAACTTTTTTGGCATGCTCCCTCTTAATACAGATTTAATATATTTCTTTATACATTTTCCTCCCTTTTGTCTTTTATTATTTCCTTACATTGTTTTCGAAAAGCACTATATAATCCTCGGCGGGAAAGGGGTTTGCTTGCCTCGTATTAAAACAAGACCTCGCTAGCTTTTTGCTTTTTAGTTCATGCTCTCCAGCAATCTCTTACTTCCCAGGCTCTGCAATAATGTGGTATTACAACAACAAGTTTTAGTAGCAATAGAGCTCCTTGTAAAACAGTTCCTCCAGGGAAGTATTGCCACGTTACCTATTTCTGCCACCAAGCAGTAATGTCAGCATGATTGCGTTTCAGTTTTGAAGAGTAATGGTGGCTCTCAAATCAAGAAAACAATAATTTGGCTTTTAACCGCTCACGCGATACATGCAGCCGTAGACGTATACCACACCTAGAGGTGCCGGTGATGATTTTATACCGATTTATCGGATATCGAAGTTATAACAGGTAAAAGAACTAATATTAATTGCTATTTCGGTAACTACTCTAGCAAACCATAAAGTTTTTAATGCCTGGGTCTGTCATTTAAAAAAAATAAACAACTTCAAAAATACGTCACGACAATCGTGTGTGTTATTGTTTGGGCTGGTGATTTCGGTGTTTATTTATTGAAAACATACCGTAAGTAGCGTTTTTTAAGTTTACCCTGAATATAAATGTTTATAAACCATACTTTAAGGAGTAATTTCATGGTAAACGTTAGAACCACTCAAACGGAATATTATCATATTTACCCAAGTATACCAAAAATTTAATTAGTGCTTTTTAAGTGCAGGATTTGCGGTGTATTACTGCATTTTATGAGATGTTTTTGTTGGTAGTATGGACGGTGTTTATTTAGCAATGCAGAATAATAATTTTTATTTATAAAAACTTGTATTTAAACTGAATCCTTTTCTAATTTGCGGTAGGAGGAGCGCATCGCGTGAGCGGTTAGAAGGCGTCACTTCGTCTCGAATGGAGACCAGCTTCAATTTGACTTAGGATCGTAGTTAATTGTTCCATTATTAACTACCAACTATAAATGGAATTTGATGCATTTTACGCCTGCATCAGCAAAACTAGCAAACATCAGCGTATAACTTGTGGTAGAACTGAAAATTGATACCACGTTTTGAGGCAAATCCACGTTCCTGTCTTTGGACGTTCCAAACGTTGTTGGGGTCTAAATCACGTACACATATTTACGTTTTTGTTTTTCATTCATTGTTTAATTTACACAATTCAAATAAATTGGTTAAAATGGTAAGTAGCTGCATTCATAAAGAAGTAAAGACTTTCATCCACCTCTCCGCGTTATAACTACCTCCGTGGCCGAACGGTAACCATGCTGGACTACCACTCAGAGGTCCCGGGTTTGATTGTCGGGTTATGTGAAATATTTGTATGGCCTACATTTATTTCTCTCGTGAGTTTGGATGTAATTTGTGGTTGTCTATGTGCGTGTCCATGGCACCCACGATACAGGGTTTCCCTATTGCAAGGCTATGTATTATTATAAACGTGCGATTAGTCTAGTTTCCTATTCTATACTTGGCCTGCAACATTAGATAGAAAATATTTTGAAAAGCCCATTTACGAGATTTTTTTTATTATACCAAATGACTGGACGAATAAGTCGTGCACCTGATGGTAAGCGACACGCCTATCCGTAACAGTTGCAGTGCCACTCAGAGCTTTAAATTGCAAAGATCTTAGTGGCATGGCCACTGCGCCCGTCAACCTGAGACATATGTTGACAAGTCCTATATGAGTGTTTTTTCGCCAAAATTTCGTAATAGTTTGCTCCAACGTACTCTCTCCGTCAGATGTAAACTTACCAGAGGAAGCCATTATGATTAGAATGCGACTATGGTAGGATAAGGGTTGTCATCGCATTAGGATGAGTACAGAACACATTCCACTGAAAAGTTTTGCTTTCTTAATGAAAAAAACAATTCGTCTAATTGCGAATCATGTGGAGTATCACTTGTTACTACAATAAGTCCTGTTGGTGTTCTGGACTTTGTTCAGGTTCTTGATCTGGATCGATGGGGTTCTTGCTCTTCTCGGGATCAGGATCGTAAATGAAACACTGACTACTAACCACTATCACCACCTTTATTGCTCAACATGTTCCTACTTAAGTACTTAATTAACTCTCTCATCTAGTAGAGATGTCGGCGAGGAGGCGGTCGGCGCGGTGCGCGGGGTGCAGGGGGCGGCGACTCAGTACGATGCTGTGTGCGGGGTGCGGGGAACGGCGACGCGGTCTCGGTTGGGGCGCGGGGCGCGGAGTGTATGGCTCGGTGTCCGTTACAAGTCCAATACGAACAATAGAAGGTGTCGTTGATGAGAGACGTAACCGAACATTCGTAGATGCTATAAATTCCTCACACGAAACGAGCAAAAATACTGTTACTATATTTTGTTGAATCGGCTCTCCAGCAATACCGCTAAGACATGTAAGCTACAGTTTAGGATACGATAGAACTGACATGTATATTAAACAAAAGTTCTTAAATAGACAATGGTTCAAAAAACCCCTTTTCATCGCACTTGCTCGTAGACAGTGTCATGACATGCAGGCAAAGTCGAGCCGTAATGTCCTAAATTATACGCACGAGCGTTTTCATTACGTTACCGCCCTACGGAAATTATGTATTTTATATCTAATACATTGTGGCTGCAAGCGTTTTTTATAATATTTTAGTTCGACTTGTGTATCTATGGAAGAATAGCTGGAAATCTGTTTAAAAAAAACAGAAAGGCCCGCCATTTACAAAATTCGTAAATGTTGTGTTATATATAGAAATAAATTATCGGTGCACCTATTTACTCTCATATATGATGAAAAACATTAAAAATTACAATCGTCGAGCCTTCGACTTGTAACACACTGTCGTCAGTAATTTCTTATTTGCCGCCCTTAGTACACGATGTTCTATAATGACAAAAAACACCTAATATATGAGTTTTTTACTTACAATGTACCAACCGGAATATACCACCTACGTGAAAGGGTCTGGAGCGATCACCCTCGGCTGGAGCAAGGCGCCCATTAGCTTTTTGTAGGTTTTTGACACAAAAAAAATCTTAATTTTTATTTTAAAACATACATTCATAGATCATCATCACACGAAAGTGAACGTGAAATAAAAAAAGTGAGTGAGATAAAAAAATTAATAATAAAAAAATAACGACGAATTCTCTAGACCGCCGGAATCAATTACATATGTAAATATATGTGACAGTATATTCGAGGGAGCATGAGGATAGTATATTTTATTCCCTTGGTACCGGTAGAAGCATATGGACATATTAGTCTTCGTGTTACTACCAGTGAGAGCACCCAGTAGGCGTATGTGGGAACGTCAGAAAAATTATACATTTTTTTAATGATGTCAAGTAACTTGGCGCACAAGTTTGGTGGTAAGTGACATGCCAGTCCATAATGTTGCAGCGCTACACAAAAATTTGAAGTTAGCCAGTAGCAACTTAGGCCCTACATGACGTAATATTCAACATCCATGATGTATAGTGAGTTCAGTTATTCTTGACCCTTTCGGTAAAATAATAGGGTGTTTCTGCGAAAAAGGCAAAACTGGTTTTGCAAGTAAGGCCTTCCTCGCCTATGAAAGGGTGAACCGGCTTGAGATTGCCTGGAATATTATTACGTTTACTTAATGAAGCTATTTTCTGATGAAAGTATGTTTTTTTGTTCTGTTTTTATTACCATAAGCTGTGCTTTTATTATTCAGTATTCGTTACAAAATTATTCTTCAATTTAATATTGCTCTGCCCCGAATTCGTTATTGTAATCAAATCGTTGAATATAAGCTAGCACCACACACAAGCGTAATTTCCAAATGCCAAAACTCACTCGGCTAGGGCCCATTGAAAACCAGCGTCACAGCCTACTCTTGGTTGTGACTTTAGGTGAATGGGATCCTTTTGCATAGGCCACAGCCGCACACATATCTGTATAATATTATGTAACTTGTTTAAATGTTGTTACGCTGTTTTTTGTGTTATTTGTGTTCTATTTATAATTAGTCTTTTTTGAGTTCTTTTTTTGTAATGTAGTGTTGCAATAAATGGTTTCTATTTCCATTTCAATTCAAAATGCAATTTTTTTTTCCCAATATTAGAAGTCTGTAGTACGTCTGGCGAATCTGGGCAATAATCGGCGAGTACGTTATGCCGATGGGAAAATTCTTTCAGCACGATGGCAAGTATTATATAATATAATGTAAGCCATCGGTAAATTAAGAAGAAGAAGAAGAAGAAGAAGAGTGATAGTTATTTAACTCATTGTTGTCCTTCTTCTTTATTTTATTCGAACTTTGCTAAGTGTATGCGTTGTTATTATACTTAGATATATAGATAAAACGTTTATTGTCTTGCATCACAGACAATAACAAATTAATATACTAAATAGATTGAAAAAGGATAAGAAACTAAATTAAAAATACATTAAAAGGAAAAATGCTAACTTTAATTATCAACATTAACTTTTTTAAGTGCCTCCGTGGCCGAACGGTTACCGTGCTGGGCCCTCGAGGTTCCGGGTACGATTCCCAGGCCGGGAGAAATTTAATATTTGTATGGCCTACATTTATTGCTCTCGTGAGTTTGGCTGTAATTTGTGGTTGTCTAAGAGTGTGGCCCCATCGGTATCCCCATGGACTAGAAAAAAAACAGCTTGTATATGCTGTATTTGAAGCAAGGAACACAACGTATTTACGTCGTGTCTCAATACGAAATTTTGCAAGTCAAAAATAGCTAGTTTATTTTTATTCCTCGTGTTAATGTTATATCTGTCACTACTTTAAATAAAAAGATTTCTATTTTTCTTAACATAATAGTAGTAAACTACTTGACTACGTGACTTTTTCATAATGAAAGGCGTTAAAATACGAATCTCACGAGTGTTTTAATGCCTCATTATGTACAGTTACATACACTGCTTTATCCTACACACATCATTATTATAAGCTCTCTGTGATGTGTCCAGGAACCGCATGTTACGACTGGCGAAATGGCGACAAATAAAAACTTTTCTCGTAATCTCACGCAACTGTAGTTTTTATTTTTAATTCATAGACAAACTAGAATCGCGCCCAACTATCATATCGTTCGATATCAAGTAACGTGTGATATTGTCAAAATTGTTTGCTATTGACATTTCATTTCGAATAAAACATAATCTCGACTGATATTAGAATTGAGGTCAAATAAAATCGTTTTGTTTTTCAGAGATGTTCGAAATTTCAATGTAATAATAACATCGAATTCGGTGTTGATATGAAGCAACAATAACCTTTTCACAGATAGGAAATTTGTTCTAACAAAACAACCTTTTTGCTGGTATTTGAACACATAATGTACTGTGACGCTAACGTAAGATTGTTATTCTTTTTAAACTTATCTCTCAAAAACACTCCGTAGTCGGAGACCAGATTTAGTTTATATTAATGACTTACCTAGCCTTATGGAGGTTATAAAACATGAGATACCTAGTATTGTTTGCTGATGATACTTCCTTATTATTTAAAGTTAAAAGGCACCAATGTTCTACGACGATGTGAACAATGCTATATCTAAAGTAGTTGATTGGTTTGCTGTTAATAACCTACTTCTTAATGAGAAAAAAACAAATTGTGTGAAATTTACATTACCCAATGTTAGAGAAACGGTTACAAACATTGTAGTTAGAAACGAAAAATTGAATCTTGTGGATACAGTTGTATTTCTAGGTATAACGTTAGATGCTAAATTGCAATGGGGTCCCCATATAAGTAAGTTATCAAAACGGCTCGGCTCTGCAGTGTACGCGATTAAAAAAATAAGGAAACTTTCAGACGTCGAAACCGCTAGATTGGTTTACTTCAGCTACTTTCACAGTCTAATGACATACGGCATTTTGCTTTGGGGTACTGCCGCCGATATCAATAGAATCTTTGTTCTGCAGAAACGTGCAGTAAGGGCAATTTACAATCTGGGCCCCAAAGTATCTTTGAGAGATAAGTTTAAGGAAATTAACATTCTTACACTAGCCTCACAGTACATTTATGAAAATGTAATTTATGTTAAAAGGAACAGTAATTTATTTATGAAAAATAGTGACAGACATAACATTAATACGAGGAATAGAAATAAACTAGCTTTTCTTGATAGTCGTCTTCACAAAGTCAAAAAATCTTTTAAGGGGCAATGTATACGCTTCTATAACAAGATTCCGGTTGATATACAAAATTTGCCTTTCACGAGGTTTAAAACTATAGTGAAACAAAAACTTTATACTAAAGGTTATTATACAACTTCTGCGTACTTGGATGACAAAAATCCGTGGTAGTAACCCGTTTAGCTCATGGAGGTAGTCTCGATCTCTGATGTTTCAAATAAAAAAAAATATTGTAAATGTTATTTACAAAGAGCAACCCCTAGAGTTTCTTGCTCGTTCTTCTCAGGGGAATCTGCCTTACGAATGAGCGGTACAGTTTAACTATTGTGACGATTTCAAGTGTAATAATGCTTACCTATGAAATAAAGATTATTTTGAATTTGAATTTGAATTTGAAGATAGTAAATAGCCCTAACCGCACGTTTCTGTAGGACAAAGATTCTATTAATATCGGCAGCATTACCCCAAAGCAAATGCCGTATGCATTAACTTACAATTATATGGACGTCGGGTCCGCGCTAAAAAGTGTCCGAACTTATAGGGCGTTAAAATCGTATACAGAGCGTCATTCACGCTCTAGTCTTCGTTTGTTCGACTGACAGCGAAGCAAGCAAAATTAGACGGTATTGCGATGACATTACAATTTAAATTCAACGTTTTAGCTTTTTCATATTCCTTGACATGTCCCTACGTTTAAATATGTTGACTTGGGACATTTTTTTCGTGGTTTTTTAATAAGACCCGTCGTCCATTTATTTGTAGGTCAATGGCCGTATGTCATTAAACTGTGAAAGTAGCTGAAGTAAACCAATCTAGCTTTTTTGACGTCTGAAAGTTTTTGTTTTGTTTTTGTAAGGTGGCAGTACTTTCCTGGACGACCTCTTTCACATGGAGCTCTAATGAGAAATACATTTTATTAAGGAATGGAATGAAAACGCTATCCCAAAATTAGTACGATATGTGTTAGTTCTTTTTTAATATGGCAGACTGCAGCAGAATAGCCGCGTCGCTGTGAAACACGCCGTAATTTTGTTGAGCCTTAACAATTAGACTTCTTTATTTCCTACCATTAATGTTTATGTTAGTTAATATTTATTAATTATAATATTGATTTTTATTGAATATCATGATATTTTACTACTAATTTTTTGTAAAATAATTTTTTGGTTTTTTTTTTAAATTGTTGTACGGCGACAATAAGTGAAAAAGCCCTATTGAAAAATCTATAATAAAGACAGGTTTGCTGACTCGATCTGTAGCTCAGTTGGTACAAAGATCTATAACAAAAAACATATAGGAGAAATTCGACAACACGATAACTTGACCTGTGGCTCAGTTGGTAAGAGCAATGCTACGGTGCAGCATGGTCGTCGGTTTAAGTCCCATCGGGTCGAAGAAAAATTTTCTGTGTTCGATTTTTGTACTAATATCACGTAGAATCCGTGGTAGCCTAATGGTTTGACCTACTGCCTCTCAAGCAGAAGGTCTTGGGTTCAAATCCGGGCTCGCACCTCTGAGTTTCTCGGAATTTAAGTGCAAAATTTAATTTGAAATTTATCATGAGCTTTTCGGTGAAGGAAAATATCGTGATGAAACCTGCACGTCGCAGAAGGTTCACAACCCTTGGAAAACGTGTGAAGTCCCCAATCCGCATTGGGCCAGGGTGGCGGACTATGGCCTAAACCCTCGTCTGAAAGGAGACCCGTGCCCAGCAGTGAGACGTATAAATGGACTGATGATGATGATGTTTCACGTATTTAAGTCTACTTTTTTGCTCCACATGTTTGTGTTGTGTGATCGGGCTGCCAGGGTTTTAGCGCGCAGTTTCCGTCGAGTCACCGCCGCGGTATCTCATTATTAAAGACCACGGACTGGTTAGAAACAAGTCGAGATAAAAAAAGAACGATTTAAATACGTAAGAAATCCGTTACTTTAGTAAACAGATCTTTCTCATGTAGCATTATTATCGTTTTAGCTGAAAAACGTCCACTGCTGGACATAGGTCTTCGTCTCTGCTTGCATCCAGCAGATTGCCGCAACCTTCGCCAGTCATCGATCCATCTTGTGGTGTGGTCTCTACTCGAGATTCCTTTAGCGTCATCAGCAATCTGACCAACGAGCAATGTGCGTATTTATTAATACATTGAGATAAATATTTTTTTAATATAAATTGAAGGGACGTTCAATTCACGGACCTGGTGGTAAAAGACGCGATAAAAATTAGAGTGCCACTCTAACTTAAACCTTTTTAAATCGCAAAGACTTGACAGGCATTACCGTTAGGCTCGGTACTATGAGTCGTAAAATTGACAAGTCCCACGTGCCTGTAGTTTCCCCAGTTTCACCGGCACCCGTATCCTTTAAAACTGGAACGCTGTAATGCTCGCTGTACTGAAGGGTCCCAAAAGTCAAACTCACAACTGAATTTGACCACTTACTTAAACAACTTGATATCTTGACACTCTTACCACCACCATGACGGATTCCACGGCAAAGTCTTATACAAATCTTGGTGACAACTTGATAGCGCGTTTTAAAAACGTTCAACGCCATCTAGCGACATTTCACCTAAATTAAATTAATGTTTGTGATTTTTACGGATTAATTTTATAGAATTTTAATGAAAGGTTACATCGTCGTTATTAATTTTTTAACTAAAAGAAGTCCACAGCTGGGCATAGGTCTTGATATGGTTTACTTGTTATAAACTAAGTATTATATAAAATAAATAAGAAAACTAAACTAAATTACACGGCGAACCAAACACACGCATAAACACTCGCATTATTGCTTGGCGGAAGAAATCGCACCCTTAGTAATATAAGGGCACAATCCAAAAAAGTAGATTTTTGGGAAATCGCGTATTAAGATTCTGGATTCCTACATTACACCTATTTTTTTCAAATAACATGCTTATTATTTAAGTTATAAATATAAAATTTGGCAGATTTGTTCCTTGATAAATGTATTATAAATAGCAATAAAAAAATAAATAATATAAATAAATTCCATAAGTTTCAAGCAAGTTAAAAAAACACTTTCAAGTTAGACCCATATAGTACAAAAAATATAACAGAAATATGGAGCTATTTAAGTTTGATCCCATTTATTATTTAAGTCCCTATCAATTCCCAAATTTCCCAAAAATCGACTTTTTTTGGATTGTGCCCTTATATTACTAAGGGTGCGAAATGGCCTCTGGACGATCTCTTTAACAAGGAGCTCTACGGTTACTAAATATATATTATTATATCTATTCAGTGACTATATTACGTGTACAACACACATGTTCAACTGCGAACTAAATTCGATAGTTATCAAACTAAACTCATACAACTATCAAAGCCCTCAAATGTTCTCGACAAGTTCCCGATCGTTCTGGAACATTCGAAAATTCAAGGCGACAACTGAGACAATAATTCGGTTACGTACAATTAATATTTCGTGTTCCACTGTTTAATTAGAGCAAATGGTGCCGTTTGATGGGGATCTTTGAGGAGATTTCACGGAACGCAGATTTTGGTTTTGTTCGGAATTAAAATGAATAGATTCCGAGATTGTTAGGGGAAGTTCCCAGAAAATTGTGTACTAAGCGGAATGTTTTTGAGCTCCTAGTTAATGCGCAAATGGATTTAAGGGAGGAGCAAACGCGTTATTTAAATATAATAACCGTAACTATGTAATATGAAAATACCGGAACTTCTAAATAAGTTCTACAAACATTAAGTGCATAAATTTAACAAAAATGGAATTAAATTACCTAATGAAGGTTTATTTGTGCAAAATGGCTCCATCAATCTCCATACAATTGATAAAATAAAAAATATAAACACAACAACCATTACAGATACCGTCACCAAATATATACCGCATTAAATGGTTTACTTCTTTACTAATCATCTTCAAGGGCTGTTGAGTGTCTGACGCCAAAAAAAAAGTTAAAAAAATCGACACTATCGCAGCCATATTAATCTTAGCATCGACTTTCTATTAATAACCTAAATTTATTTTCAATCCAAGAAAAAGTAACGTAAATGGAATTTCAAAGAAAATCACATTAGGACCAACGACAAAGTGCAACTATAGTAAAAACTGGATGTAACAAACATCCCTGGAACAAATTCATACTAGCTCCAAACAACTTTTATCTGGTGTAAACTGGTTGAGATTAAGTTCTAGGGAGTTTGCAACTCGGCATTGGGAGTCGAGATGGCCCAATTGCGCAAACTGCTGTCGCAGGCTACGGCGAGACTGCAGATAAATATAAATTCATTTTGTCTTTTAACACAGCCGTTTCCAACCAGCTACGGACCCTTCGGATATCAAACAAAAATGTCACGAACCCCTTAATAAAATACAAGAGCAGTAAAAATAGCTTCCTGCCGCCGAATTTATAAGTCCACAGACACCCACGAACGTTTTCTTGAACCTTCATAGACTTTAAGACAGGATACGCTGTTTTAAATGGATTTGGAAATAACTTTTTCAGGGATCATTGTGATTTCTTTCGAATCTCTTTTGCACAAACTGGATAATTTTACTTATTAAGATGGGGACGA
>NW_020653424.1:1134950-1153784 GCF_003589595.1 Hyposmocoma kahamanoa
TATCATTGGGTTATAGATCCCAATCTGTTAAAACGCCTATGTTACTTGGCCGAAAAATTATTGACTAACTTCAAGATTGAACTCCTAAAAGCGATTTTATATAATGAACCAACAAAAGTCCGCTGTGCCATAGTATAATCAAACAAGTATGAGTTTGATTTGTTTTGTTCAAGCATAGACACAGTCAGGTAAGAAATGACCAGGCGTCACTCTGACACATCACATGATTGGCGATGAATACACTGGTTTGTTCGTTAATTCTTAGACTTTTTTTACCATCCTCTAAGGTTTAATTGTATATTAATAGTAATTTTTATTTTTATTTTATTTTTTAAATTTATTGACTGCGTTCTTTTTTGTTTTTTCTTTGTTTCTCCTATAATCTCTTTTTGGTTTGCTAAGCACTTCATATTGTTTTATATTGGTGGAAATTCGTAAATGGCATTGAATTACTCATATTTAAGTATGCTATAATTGTATTATTTGTCCGTGAATTTTCGTAAAATGTATAAATAAATAAATAAATAAGTAGTGTAATTCCATACGAAACGTAACAGCGCGGCTTCATCGTGTGTTGCGCGCCACACGCCGTAATTTTTTGTGCCCGCCCTGTGCACTTGCGTTGCATAGGGCGGGCCGTCACACGCGCCGTTCGTTCGGTGTTTAAAATAAAATATTTTATTAAACGACTTCAAAAAAGGAGGAGGTTCTCAATTTGTCTATATGTTTTATTTATTTTTTATGTATGTTACGCGATAACTCCGGTATTTGTGAACCGATTTTCATGATTATTTTTCCATAGTGGTCCCATTTCATTTTGAAGAAAATCATCCACCTCGAAGGGCTGTTCACGCATGAAGATTCATTTTTATAAATAGCGCCTAACTTTAATTTAGGAGCAATTACTTTAATGGTTGATTTTGCTATTTCTCCAATTCAAGGCGTTTTTCTCTCAATATACTTTGAGTAGTGAGAACCGATTTTTATTATCTCCAGTGTCAAGTCCTGTATAGTGGCGAACTAGGGGATATTTCAATAAAACTTAGCAAATAGACGTAATTCCACGTACTTTTGAGGTCGGTTTTTTTACTACTCTGTACTGAGATTATCTACACACATAATAATATAATAAACTCTCTATAATGTGTTCAAAAACCGCAACCAGCATAAAGGTACACTGTTTTGTTAGAACAAATTTCTTATCTGTGATAATTTTATTATTGCTTCATAATCGAATTCGATTTTATTATTACATTCAAATTTCGAACATCTCTGAAAAACAAAACAATTAGATTGGACGTCAATTCTAATACCAGTCGAGATGAAGTTTTATTCGAAACGAGATGTCAATAGCAAACAATTTTGACAATGTCACACGTTACTTGATATCGAACGATATGACAGTCGGGGCCGATCCTAGTTTGTCTAGGAATTAAAAATAAAAACTACGATTATGTGAAATGCGTGAGAAAAGTTTTTATTTGTCGCCATTTCGCCAGTCGTAACATGCGGTCCCTAAACACATCACAGAGAGCTTATAATAATTATGTGTGTAGATAAAAACACTCGTGAGATGTTTCCGAGGAATCCGCGAGGGTTTATGAAACGATCGTATTTTAATGCCTTTCATTATTTATGTAACAGTCCCATAAACTACTATTATTTTATCACATTTCTACTTTATAAACATATACTCACAATCGAGATACATATCCTGATCCTGGTATAAAAATATCAATAAGTATGTAAGTACTGCCTTTGACGAAGGTTATTTTAAAACACGAGAATACTGTGACTAATACCTTAATCTTTTCAAATTACGTTAACAACCTATAAGTACAACTAAATTATGATGTGACAACCCTGCGCTTCGAGGGAAGGGAAGGCACTGACGTCGAAGTAGCTCTACTACTAAGTTTTCGTAGCAATGGACCTACTTATACTTCGGCTTGATGAGATTTTCAGGTTATGTTAGGTATTCTCGGGTCGAGAGAAATATTTGTATGGCCTACATATATTTTTCTCGTGAGTTTGTAATTTGTCTATGGCACCCGCGACACAGGGTTTCCCTAGTGCGGGGCTATGTTGAGTGTGTGCGTTTTGTGCGTTTATGTTTCAGGGTGACGCGCGCAGTGGCATTGCCATTTGCACGGCACTGCAACTGTTATGGACAGGCATGTCTCTTACCACCAGGCGCACGACTTGTTCGTCCTGTCACTTATTATCATAAAAAATATATATTATTTGTACTACGACGATACTCTAGACAACACTACGCCGTTTTCTGCGACCAGCTGCAAAATTATCGGATGGTCATATTTGTTACAGAGAACCGCAATTGATGATATATTACAATTTTAAAAAATTTATACTTAACAGCGCGTTGTTGAAAAAGTTGATTTCTGACTATTGAAATATAGAGTACTTAGTTAGTTTATTCACTTCACTAAATCGATGACTGTAGTTGTTATTATTTTAAAGCGAGTAACACCGAATGGAGTTGTAAGTGTCAGTTTTCGGCGGGGAAGAAGAAGTTTGACAGTTCGCCGGTGGTGTCAGTACTTACAAACGTATTAGCTTTAAATTTAACTAATTTTGACGTTATTATTCACCGCTGGCTTAACGAATTGATTACGAGAACGTATAGACCAATTATCAAATAATTCCTGACAAAATTAGTGAGGGAGTTTCCGACAATATCTCCCTGTACCGTTATACTCCGACACTCATATTGGACAAACGAAGCGTTATTTGTACGCGCGTCAAAGAACATATAGCTGATGTCAAACACTGTCACGTAAATAAGTACCTAGTGTGCGAGCATGTCATGGATAAACCTGCACACACAATTAAGTTCGACAAACCTCACGTCCTTGCAAAAGAATTCCGTTATTTACCCAGGATGCTGCGAGAGGCCATTGAAATTAAAAAACATCTACAGGGAAGGTGGTTTACCCGTACTATCAGTTTGGGATCCAGTATTTCCTCTGATAAAAAATTCCAAGCACACATGAAACTGCAGTACTAATTAATGTTTTAATTTATTCTAATTACCACTAATTTAATTAATAAATAATTTATAATATTAATTAAATTTTTATTGAATTGATATTCAATTCTTTTTTTGTGAAATTACTCCACTAGTTTGTTATAATTATTAATAAAAAGATCGAACACTCAGAAAAAATTCTTCCCAAAAACCAAATACAAAGACACGACTCAAGCACATAGAAAAATTTGTGAGGTCCGTTGGTTCGTTCCGTGGCTTAGTTGGTATAGCGTCTGACACGGTATGCAAGAAGACGTCGGTTCGAATCCGACCGGATCGAAGGATTTTTTTCTGAGTGTTCGATCTTTGTATTAATAATTATAATTTATAATATTGTTAAAATAAATAATTTAATTTTGTATTTATTATATATGCAGTTATTTTTGTGAAATTACTCCACAAGTTTGATATAATTATAATCTCACTACAGATATGTAGTTGCTGTGAATGTTCTTGTCTATAGTATGAAGTCTGTAACTGACTACAGTTACACTAGCACTAGTTTGCACTAGCATAATCTCAGTACAGAGTACTAAAAAAACCGACCTCAAAAGTACGTGGAATTACGTCTATTTGTTAAGTTTTATTGAAATATCCCAGTATATTTCGCCACTATAAAGGACTTGACACTGGAGATAATAAAAATCGGTTCTCACTACTCAAAGAATATTGAGAGAAAAACGCCTTAAATTGGAGAAGCAAAATCAAACATTAAAATAATTGCTCCTTAAGAAAATTTAGGCGCTATTTATAAAAATGAATCTTCATGCGTGAACAGCCACCCTTAGAGGTGGATGATTTCCTTCAAAAGGACCACTAGGGAAGTACCAGTAGGAAGAAGTAAGAAGAAGGGAAGGACCAGTAGGAAGAAAGGGGGTCCTTTCCAACAAAAAAAGAATCATGAAAATCGGTTCACAAATACCGGAATTATCGCGTAACATACATACAAAAAAAAACATACAGTCGAATTGAGAACCTCCTCTTTTTTCGAAGTCGGTTAATTAATACAAAGATCGAAACGAATGGCTAAAAATCGTTGAAAACCAAATACAAAAGATCCGAGAAACAAGCACATAGAAAAATTCGTGAGGTCCGCAGGTTCGTTCCGTGGTTTAGTTGGCATAACGTCTGGCATGGTTTGCTAGAACATGTCGGTTAGAATCCGGCCGAATTGAAGGATTTATCTAAGCGTTCGATTTTTCTAATATTAATTGTAAAATAAATTGTAAAACTTTATGTAGCGCAAATTCTTTCGAAAAGTTCAAAAATAAGGTATTTAGTTTAAATTTTGCAACAATAGTGAAAAGAAGAGTGATTTGCATTAATATTAGACATAACTGGTTGATGACTGTACCACCTCAGTCAACCGTGATTATGGAACCTGTAAATGGCCTGAAACATTGGTTTGTTTGATAAAACAAATATACGCGATTTATAATTGTTTCATTTCCTAGGTGTAACAATCGCGAAAAGAAGAACTCGAGATGTGCAATAAATTTAATATTAATATTTTATCTGAAATACCAGACAATAACACCAATTACCTGATTACAAACAAATTCCTATGAGTACAAGAGCAACGAAATTGAAAGCGAGTGAATGTTGTTGTTTAAGTTTATATAAACCGAATTGTTCTGAATAAGAAAAGGCAAGGTACTATCGCTTGACTTTTTAATGGCCTCATCGATAGACTCCGCGGTGATTTATTGGTAGTCTTTTCGCTTCACTGAACATAATAAAGAGAATATATTTCATATTATAAAAGCCCAGTGAGAGAATGGTCTCTTCCCTATTGAAAGGCCGACGGTTTCAATCTCTATGAATACAACTTATGACTTTAATTTTTTTTTATGATGCTAAGAGACGGAACGAACAAGTTCTACGCCTGATGGTAAGCGACACGATTCTCCATATCAGTTGCAGTGCACTCAGAGCTTTAAGCTTTAAGATCTGAGGGGAACTGCCACTGCGCCCGTCACCCTGTGACATAAGTTGATGAGTCTCATGTGCCTGTAATGTCACCAGCGCCACATTACTGCTTGGCGGCAGAAATTGGTAAAGTAAGAGTACTTTCCTCGACGAACTCACCATAAAGAGATCTACTGTCAGTGTTAGCTTTATGGATAGTATTCTTTTTCGAGAGTAGATACTATCTCAACTCGAATTTAAAGTTTACTGAATCGGTTCTATTGCGCGGATCGAACGGCAGGGACACTGGGTTTATATCAGAATTTATTTTTTTACTAACGAAATTAAAACTATTTGAAAAATGTATATTGGAATCATTGACTTACAATTATATGGACGTCGGGTCCGCGCTAAAATGTGTCCGAACTTATAGGGCGTTAAAATCGTATACAGAGCGTCATTCACGCTTTAGTCTTCGTTTGTTCGACTGACAGCGAAGCAAGCAAAATTAGACAGTACTGCGATGACATTACAATTTAAATTCAACGTTTTAGCTTTTTCATATTCCTTTACATGTCACTACGTTTAAATAGGTTGACTTGGGACATTTTTTTCGTGGTTTTTGTATTAGACCCGTCGTCCATTTATTTGTAAGTCAGTGATTGGAATACTATACGTGTTCTATTTAGTTCAGTTGATATAAAAAAAGTTTGTGTTTTTTTTCTATCATGACAATTTTTAGGAATTTAGTTTTCACACCATATAGTAATCAGTGTAAATCCTCAATTTTATTATATACTTTTTTCAAAGTGATAGATCTTTCACTGTCATGCGGAATCAACAAAAGCCAGTTGTGGTTAAATGGACTCTTAACGCACATTTAAAAAGTTAATCATCATCCACGGTTCAATTTCACTCACTGACGGTATAGGCCTACTGTAGTTTGTGTTGTCCACCATGATCTTGCGATAGTCTAATAGCCAAAATCATTAAAAATAAAATTTTATTACGTTTACTTTTGTTCATAATTGTACAGGCTAATAAAAAAATTCTGCCTATCCGCTCACGCGATATATGCAGCCGCAGACGCATACCGCACCTAGAGGTGCCGGTGATGATTTTATACCGATTTATCCGGATATCGAAGTTATAGCAAACCATAAATTAAATTAATTTTTAATTAATTAAATTTTTAATGCCTGGGTCTGTCATTTAAAAAAAATAAACAACTTCAAAAATACGTCACGACAATAGTGTGTGTTATTGTTTGGGCTGGTGATTTCGGTGTTTATTTATTGAAAACATACCGTAAGTAGCGCTTTTTAAGTTTACCCTGAATATAAATGTTTATAAACTATACTTTAAGGAGAAATTTCATGGTAAACGTTAGAACCACTCAGGCGGAATATTATCATATTTATCCAAGCACATCAAAAATTTCATTAGTGCTTTTTAAGTGCAGGATTTGCGGTGTATTACTGCATTTTATTTGAGATGTTTTTGTTGGTAGTACGGATGGTATTTATTTAGCAAAGCAGAATAATAATTTTGATTTATAAAAACTTGTATTTAAACTAAATCCTTTTCTAATTTGCGAAACCAAATAGCCGCCATTTTGCGGTAGGAGGAGCGCATCGCGTGAGCGGCTATCTGACTGCTATGAGATTACAAATGGACGTTCACAAATTAATCATCTTCTTATGGTATTGATGACATAGTATAATGCTTGCAATCATCGTGGTAAAAGGCAAGCCACTTGCCGATTGTTGCCCAAGTTACGCCAACCGCGTAGGAAAGGAAGGTACGTCGTACGTGACGGCTTTATTTTTTATTTAGAATTCTCCTGAAATCACGTAATTTTAGAGTAAGAACTGTATCCTTAACCCAGGTGACACAGTTACCCTTTTTTTTGTGTAAGGAAGGGGGTAAACGAGCAGACGTACCTTGATGGGAGGTGGTCATCGTCGCCTGGGGACTTTTGCAACATTAGATGAGCTGCCCATGCGTTGCCAGCCTTTAAGAGCCCTGTAAATACGCTATTTGAAGAACACCATGTCCATGGTGACCATGAACACCATACTTCAGGAGGAAGATCATTCCACATCTTGCAGGTTCGAGGAAGGAAAGAACGAGATGCCCACGTAATCTTACAACGCCAGGCATCTAAGATGTAAGGATGGACTCTACTTCTTTGGTGGGAGGTGCGATGATGGAAATGAGACGGTGGCACCAGTTCCAAAAGTTCCTCAGAGCACTCCCCATTATAAAGATGGTACAAGCCACACAGTGAGCCAACGTCTCTACGTAGGCTAAGGGGCTGCATATAATAAGTTTTATTAAAATCGATCCAGTACAGTTTGGATAATATTTACGAACTTACATAGAGAGATACTTTATTTCACATCGGCTACTTGAAATAGAAAATGTATTTAATGAGCAGAAGTGAGAGGTATGATAATGACAGATAGTATAAATCGACCACTGAGTGAGCGAATGAATATATGATGATGAACGGAAATAACTTGTCTAAAGTTACCACATGCATTGAAATGGATGATGATATTCAAAGTATCATGATATTCAATACAATATCGACGGTGGAAACTTGAAATGTCGTATGAATCGTCGAATATTTGGTCGTAATGGAAAATGTCCCTTACTTAAAAAATGTCGCTTACGACATTTCAAAATTCGATACATCGACGAAATTATTACCCTTATATCGACAGTGGACATTTGAAATGTCCTAAGAGACATTTTGTCGCCATTTTGTCAAATTCCCACCACTGATATAATCATATTATAATTAAAATTGTTCACCAAAGCCCTATTGATTATTGTTTCAAAGTATTGCCCGGATTGTGCCCAAACGAGGTCATCGTGACGGTACCCTAAAAGTCCCCGAACAAATACATTTGTCTGCCCGTAATGTGATCCGGAACCCTCTGTGCACACATTAGTGACGTAATTAGTGACGTACTTTTTCTCCATTTACACATAATGTAGAATTGGCGACGTTTCTTGTAACTGGGTTCTCTTACAGGCTATATATTTGTCTAGTCCGCTGCTAAACCACTATAAATGTTAATAAAACCCTATAGGCCTATTCAAAGACCGGGAATTTGCCAAAATCCTTATCTAAACGCAGTCGCTTGTTCATTCGTTCGTTTACTTATTCATTTTAATTACTCAATAATTCATTAATTATTTTGAACAAGTGGAGTAATTTCACAAAACATTTAAATTAATATCATGGTAGTAAATAGCTTTTTTATAAAAAAAAACCGACCTGAAAAGTTCGTGTAATTAATAGATATTCTATTTGCCAAGTTTTATTAAAATAGGTTACCGAAAAATGCGCGAAACCGGTGTCATCCCCTAGTTTGTCACACTTGGAGGTCGAATATTTTCTTCAAATTTAAATGAAACTAATATTGAGGTACCCTCTTTCCAAGAAAAAAAAAATGTTCAAAATTGGTTATTTTTTTATAGTACCATGTGACAGGACAAACAAGTCGTGTGCCGGATGTTACGCGACACGCCTAAACATAACAGCTGTAGTGCCACTCAACACTCAGAGCTTTAAATCGCAAGGATTTTAGGGACACTGCCTCTGCGCCCGTCACAAGTCGACAAGTTCCATGTGCCATTTCACCAGCACCCTCCCCTTCATAACTGGAACGCAGTAATACTTACATTACTATTTGGCGGCAGAAATAAGTAAGGTGGCAGTATTTCCCTGAACGAACTCATTCACAAGGAGCTCCACTGCTTTTGGTTACTCCTTTTTTGAAGTCATCAATATTAACCATTTTTTTTTATTATGTGGCAATAACTCGCTTAACTCACTATTTTATGCCAGTAAATTTGGCACCCCGCACATCACTAAATGAATACCAGGGCAAAGGCAAACGCTTCATCGATTATTTTAAAAATAGGAGAATATTAACGAGGGTACAGTGAGCAAGGCTGTAAAAATACCTTATATTTTTAAACACCGCTCTTGTGTAAGGTTGGTACAAAATGTTGACATCCGGTGTAGAAAAGAAAGCTTAGCAGAGTTGCAAATTATAATGGATCAATGTTTTACGTGTACGCGTAATAATAATAATGTATAAGATAACCACACTCAATTATCAAGGACTCAAATTAGTGAATTTCCTGTTCCATGAGAACCGACCAGAAAGAATTTAGAAAAGTTCATTTCCGAAATTGGTTCTACCGGGAATCGACCCCGAGATCCCTTCATCCAGCGTACACATTGTGACGTAATTTGTGGTAGAGTGGCTGCTTGCAAACCGGTTTTCATGGTGTCGCCATCTCCGGGTTCAATCCCGGCTGGGTCAATATAGAAACTTTTCTTTTATGATATCAAACGGAACGAACAAGTTATACACCTGGTGGAAAGTGACACGCCTGTCCATAAGAGTTGCAACGCCACTTTAAATCGCAAAGATCAGATGGGCGCTCCCACTGAACCCATTACCATGTGACAGAAACTGAAAAGTTCCATGTGTCTGTAATTTCACCAGCACCCTTGCCCTTCAAAACCGAAACGCAGTAATGCTCAAGAGGAGCTCTACTGCTACTAAAAAAAACTAACTTCCCTATGTTGCCTCGGATCTGGGTGTCCGTGGTACCGTCGTTGTTCCCAACTTGCATAACACAAATGATTTAATTACTTACTTTGGAGTCAGATCAACGCATGTGATATTGTCTATAGTTATTACAATCAGAGATGGGTAGTGGGTTAAAATGGTTAAAAGGCGCCCGGGCTTTAACCGGGTTTTTAGTCAAAGTGCCAAATTTTAACCCATTTCTGCCCAAAATTATGGCCAGAAACGGCCAATACGGAATTGGCTATAATACTCACTTAGGTAACCACTATTTGTATAGAACTTAGTACAAATAGTGGACACCTAAGTGAGGGCACTGACTCTACCATAGTCACGGCTGACTGTTAAACAAATGGGTGAAAATTAAATTAACATAAAAGAAAAATAAACAAGCAATCAATTAATAAAGCGGTTGTACATCGATGTGGCAGTCAGGCGAGCAAACAGCTTCTGCCAATTAAAACATACTTCTGGCCAAAATTGCATCATCAAAGTGAAATACGTGATGTAAATAATTATTTTCTGTCAAATTTTAAAACAGTCCGTAATAAATAATAAATATTAGACAATATCACAGACGTTGCTCTGATTCCAAAGTAAGTAGCTAAAGCATTTGTGTTATCGAAATCGGAAACAAATGACGGCACCACAAACACCCGGACCCGAGACAATATAGAAAAGTTAGTTTGTACGTTAACCCGGCCGGGGATCGAACCCGGGACCACAGAGATGGCGACACCAAGGAAATCGGTGTGCAAGTCCAGTACTCCAGCTACGACTATAAATGACTATCACCCTTAATTTCATTGAGAAAAGTGATGAAACAAACAAGTCGGTTGCCAGGTGGTATACAACACGCCTGTCCATAACAGCTGCAGTGCCACATGTGCCTGTAATTTCACCAGCACCGTCGCCTTTCAAAACCGAAACGCAGAACACTCACATTACTGTTTGACGGCAGAAATAGGTAAGGTGGCAGTACTTCCTTGGACAAACTCTTTCACAAGGGAACACTACGACTACTACATACTACGTCTTTTATTATGTACAGGGTCAAGTATACATCAAGCATTTGCGATAAGAACGGTATGGTTCAAACTTGATGTCGTAGACGTAAGCTGGGATTCCTCCCTTATAGTGTGGATAGTCCAAGGACTCGCACGAAACGTTTTGCTTCACGTTTACATGGCGAACGGCTATGGAGTGGAATTCTTTACCTGTACTTATGTTCCCTGAACATTATAACTTGGGACTTTTCAAGGCGAGAGTGAATAGGTATTATTTAGGTGTGCGTGGTCCATCATCACTTTCTATCAGATAAGACGGAAGTGAAATGTGCACTTATTTTTGCATAAAAAAAGAAAATAATTATAACTTTTTTAGAAATTAATTATTAAGAAAACAGTTTTTATGGATTCAAATATAAAAAAGGCCCAGATTTTGTACTTAATTTGTGTCTGAATGGTAGTAGGTTGGTTAAGGTAGATAAATTCCGTTTTCTTGGTCCATATAGTTACGTGGTAATATGTTGGCCAGGAGATTTGCACTCTGTTCACATCAAGTTAAAGTAACGCTCTTTGTTCAGGACGAAAACGTGTTCGCGCCCATATGATTTATAATATTGTAATTTATTATTGTTAATTTCGTTTAAGATTTTGGTAAATAAACGAGAGGGAGAGAGGGGTCTTGCTTGGAGTCTGTAGGGTTCTCCCGTCCCGCTCCTGCATTGGTGCCGTCCCGCTCGCACACTTGAAAAGAATGCGAGCGGCGCGGCGGGCCAGCGATGATATAAAAGACGGAGCGTTGGGAGCGGAACGACATTCCAAAACTGACTGCATAAGAATCCGAAGGCGTTCCAAATCTCACCGCGATCCAAGCAAAACCAAGATCAAGAAGCTCAATTTACAACCAAGCGTTTTTTCACTTAATCCTCGCCCACACTCTTTATGTCGTAGTGTCAGACATTATATACGTGTAGTTTATGGGTTAACTGTACCAAACAAGCGTGAGATGCCATCCGCGTTCAATATAATTATGTTTTTTTTTATTCAATTTCAAAATATACCGTAGGGCATCTGACGAAAGAGGATTTCTTCTCTTAGACAGAGGGTGCTAGATAGTACTAATAGCGTTATAGCTGCTATAGCTCGTAGTTGCGACACGTCCATACTGAGACATTGGATTTCAATTATTAACAAATAAGTACCTATATATAATATTTAATTCTAATTTAACTTTATTATAATTTTATGGATTTGTAATGTTTGAAATGAATGATTATTATTATTAAAAAAAGACCTTAAAAGTTCGGAATTACATCTATGTACCAAGGTTTGGAAGGTGCGCGAAACCGGAGCCATCTTCTAGTTTGCCACCCTTAGAGGTTTTCTTCAAATTTAAATAGAACCAACAATAAGGTACCTTCTTTCTAATAAAAAAAGGACCATCAAAATTCGTTCACAAATCAATAAATAATCGCGTAGCTTACATACAAAAAAAATGGAGACGAATTGCGAACCACCGCCTTTTTTGAAGTCGATTAAAAAAGAAAATGTCCTCTCGACTGTACAGGACACATATTTAACAAATCATCCATTCGCATTAAACCTAGAGTACATTATTTTATTAAGAAGCAATGTATTATGCTTCTTGGAAGTTAAATAATTATTATGACGAAAAATTTCTGGTTCCATCTTTCACATTTTGATCCAACGGTCCACGTGATGGAAGAGTTACTCAGTCGGGTAGAGCAGTTCATTGAAATGAAGCTAGTTGTCTGTTTGATGTAACAGATTGAAACCTCATCACAAAAATGAAAAAGTGTCCGCTGTATCATACTATCAGCTGTTAATGATCGATATCGACCGCTATACCAAATTGTTGGACACAAAAAAGATCACACAAGTAAACATTTCCATTTCATTTTTTTAACTTAATTTTCTATTGCCTAAAATTCAAAATAAATCAGTCGTCTGTTATTTACGCCAAGCCAAAAGGGTCCTGATTAAGTGGTTTTTATAACAAGAATATTAATGAAGCCTGCGCAAAAAGAGGGGTTGCACCAAAAAATGACAAGTGGTAGCTTTTGACAACGCACTTTCTTAAGACTTTGTTGAGAGAGGCCTGTTCAAAATTAACAATGCAAATGATAGCCGGATTTGCTACTAGGGAGCCAATTTTGACTAAGATTTAAGAGGCACCGTGCAGACACGGTAAATATAGCGATTAATATAGAAGTAGATTACTTTTTTAACCAACTTTATCAAAGGATGAAGTTCTAAATTCGTCAGTATTTCTTTTGAGAACAGATTTTGATGATTCTTCTTTTGTTGGAAAGAGCGCCTCGGTAGTGGTCCCATTTAAATTTGAAGGAAATTTTCCTCCACTTCCTGTTAACTGAATTCAATAAAACTTGGCACACACAATGAAAATAAAACACAGAGAAAACGAATAAGTAAACTTTTGAGGACGGTTTTTTTAAATTAAAGTTACAAGTATTTAAATCAAATAAATTGTATTTGTATTAACTGCAAGGAAAATCAGTAACAAGAACGGTTTGCATTTTCGCAAGCTAATATAATTTTTAGCCGACTTCAAAAAAAGGAGGAGGTTTTCAATTCGACTGTATGTGTTTTTTTTGTATACATGTATCTTACGCGGTAACTCCGGTATTTGTGAACCGATTTTCATGATTCTGAAATTGTACCTCCATAGTGGTCCCATTTAATTTTGAAGAAAATCATCCACCTCTAAGGGCTGTTCACGCATGAAGATTCATTTTTATAAATAGCGCCTAAATTTTATTATAAGGAGCAATTATTTTAATGGCTGATTTTGCTATTCTCCAATTCAAGGCGTTTTTCTCTCTCAATATATTGTGAGTAGTGAGAACCGATTTTTATCATCTGCTGTGTCAAGTCCCGTATAGTGGCGAACTAGGGGATGAATCCGGGTTTGCGCACTTTCCGGTAACAGATTCCAATAAGACTTGTTAATTATATGTAATTCCACGTACTTTTGAGGTCGGTTTTGTTGGTACTCTGTACTGAGATTATACAATTCTAAAATAAATTTGTTGTGATCAAGTAACGAATGTGTCACTCACCGTCGGCCTCTCACCAAGTCACTTGTCACTAATTGCCGCCAGAGGCGCCAAAAGCACACAACACCAAAGACAATTGACCGTTTCTTATTTTGATTAAGAACAAAGACCCGTGACCATGGGACCTGTAAAGACCCCTAAATATTTGGTTTGTTTTGAAAAAGAAATACAAGTAATTTATACTAGTATTAGCAAAGAGTTCGTCCACCTTACCTGTTTCTGTCATGTTAAGACGTAATGTGAGCATTACCGCTTGACCCTTACAATTATTATGCGAATGTGTGCGTTGCGCACACATATAAGCCGCGCTATTACTTTGTACGGAGTTATCATACATCTCTTATTTTGCCATGCCTTAACCTTCCCTTTAGAGAAGCCCTGTACCCAACAGTGAGACGTATATTGAAAGGTTGAAGTTATTATTCGCGATGATGGAAAAGCGGATCGCAACGGAAACAAACTTGAGTGGTGTATTGTCATCACCTGTTGTATCATAGTACGTCTACTTGATTTCATCTCGTAGAATCTACCGTACAATTGCTATTTTAAAATTGTTCTAAATCTTTATAAAACTTTAGATATCATGAACAATTCAACGTCAAAGTTAGTAGAATCTATACCCATATCTGATGTATATGATGTCTGGTATATTAAGACCATAATGATATTACGTTCGTTCCTTTCTCGAATCTGCAAGATGTAGAATGAGCTTTATCCCGAAATATTTTCTTTACGCTTAAAAGCAAGTAAGCAGTGCTCTCAAAGTAGGCTATGCTGAAGCAAGGCCTCTAGTAGTACAAATATCCATTAGCGACGATGTCCACCTCCAATCCAGTGGCTCGTCCGCAAATTCCTTGGAAAATTGAAACCATATTCCTTCCTACCCATATTTAAATCCTAATCATAATAGATAAACCTCAAAATTCAGTACACGTTTTACCACAAAAGAACATATACTACGTAATTGTAGGCAGTTACAAAACCACATTCAATTCCAAACAACTATTGTAGTTGTCAACATCGGACAAAAACAGGGCGGCCATAGCGTCCATAGCGAAATACGAAGGAGAATCTTGGGATACTATAAACGACACGCGGGAGCGGAAAACGTTATACCTATTAGATTTACGTCTAGCTATTAGTAATAATGTGGCCCTGGTGAAATGAGGATTGGGAAACTGGTGACCCAGAGATGAAATGTGCAAGTTCAAACAGGTTCACAAGCTTTGGTAAAAGTTTGACCCCGCAAACACGCATTGGGCCAACTTAACTGATAGGAAGTCTGTAGCAGCAGCGGGATATATGAAGGATAATGATGAATAAAATTAATGCTATCGTGTCATTCTTTGATGAAAATGAAGCAAAGTGATATAACTGGACTATCTATTCATTTTTAAGTAACAAAAATAATGTATATGCACATTTGATACTTTGGATGTTGAGAGAACCGATCCTTTGAAATAAAAGAAACTAATAATAATTTCGAATTGTTTGTTCTAAAGAAAATAGTAGGCTCTTTTGCGTTTACATTTCAACAGTTTTTAATCGGGTAGAGGTATCTGCCTTGGCTTGATCCAAATAAAATTTTTAGAAAACGCTATCGCTGTCCATGATCCACACTGATCTTTCTATCTGTTTTTTTTTAATATATCGCCTTGTAATTCTCCACTACATCTATGTAAACACATTGTAAAGGGTTGCCATGAACCAGAAAGTTCACGGCTTCATTTAAAATGTGTATCTCGCTAACGCTATTCCTGCACTACCATAACCAAGCCGTGATCCGGGCCCGGGATATCAAGATGTTATCAACAAGACGAAGGTTGACTGCCAATTAGGGCAGTCCATGCTTGAGCCATGCTAATGTCAGTTTTACGATCACAATAACTCCGCTATTCCAACCACCTCGATTATGCCTTCAAACTGCCTTATTAGGCCTCTAGCAATTTATTCATTGTAATAGTTAAGGTTTTTATGGACTGGTTATTACGAAGGCTATTTTAGATTGTATATATCGCACTATGGTTTATTATGATGTATTGTACCCGCTTGTGGAATGATGTAGTAGGGTTTTACATCTGATTCTGAACTCCCACGACACGTATGCTTGTTGTTTTACTGTATTATCATACTGCGTATATTAGTTTGCAAAATTTTAAATTATCTAATTTTCTAGCATGCCGGGATATTTCCGTGCTAGTGCGGAAAATTTTATTCAAGATCAAATTAAAATAATTACCTACTAACGAAATTTTTCCCAGGAAGAAGAAGATTTTTCCCAAAAGAATAAGAAATGCAAAGCTTCAGAGGTGCATGATATTAAAAGTACTAAAACAGATATTACACAGGTTCTATGTAGTCATTCCCAAAAGGACGTGATTCACAGATTCTGCTAATAGCTGCGTAGATTATCTTCTATATCATCTATCTATCAGCAAAATCTTCATCATCGCCATTCAGTAGTTGCGTAAAATGGTTCAATGAGTTAAATCATGGAATCCGCTAGATTGCATTCTAGGGGATTGCATGAGAGCTACTAAGTTGTTGTTGTTGCACTCATTGTTGGTTATGGCTGTGTTGAATAAAAAATGTTTTAACGAGCATGTTTTTTTGCAGTACAATTAGAATTATGTAAATTGTGCTTACTGTACAATGTTGCACTTATTGTTTTTAACATTTTATTTTAAAAATGTATAACTGTGTACAATAATGTGTTCAGAGTCGAAATTTGCTTTCAATTATGAACAAACCTTTAGGCAAACGTAATTACAGAATGCCGACATTTTCGTAAAATCATAAATATTGATATTTCTTTTTATTACTTGGATAATATGAGTAACTCAAGTGATTTGACTGATATAATAACTCCGCCCGACATTTTGAGTGAGGTTCAATGCGTCTTACGAAAATTAAATATTGTGGAATACACAGAAATGCTCGCTGTCTCATAAATGTGCTGAGAAACGTCTTCGTTCAGGTTATTGAAATCTTGGGTTTCAAGGGCGAAGTCGTTTACAATGATCAATTCATTATAATTCCCTCTGTTAGGCATGGGTATTACTTAAAGAAAGGGGTCTTTTTAGAGTAAATGGACTTACTCTTGACCACTACCTAGCCCTGGAGCAACGATAGGGTCCACGATGGAGCAAACTCACACAGAAGATGCCTATTTTTTTTATATAATATGGGATGAATAAGTCGTGCGCCTGGTGGTAAGCGACACGCCTGTCCATAAAAGTTGCAGTGCCACTCAGATTTTTAAATCACAAAGATCTTAGGGGCATTGCCACTGCCCATGTCAAGCCAAGTCCCAAGTGCCTGTAATTTCACCAACACCCTTACCCTTCGCAACTGGAACGCAGTAATGCCCACATTACTGTCTGTTGGCAGAGAACTCTTTCACAAGGAGTTCTACTGCTACTAAATTCAGTCGCACCTTACAGATACTCGGCTGTCGCAGAGAATTCCATTCCTGGGCTGTGCGCATAATAAAAGATAACGAAAAGCGATTAGTACGCTTGAAGGGAATATCGATCTAGTAAGGATGATATCCCATCATATGTCTGGTTATCCAAATGATAAAAGGGGACGGACGGGATGAGCTGATGGAGCTCATGAGCATACTCATCGAAATATATTCTGTGGAAACCCGACAGACAGACAATTTTGCGCCAGTGGGCTAAACTATGGAGTTTAGATTTGAGCCTTTATCATCTCAATCGAATCAAGAGCCTCAAGTTGATATTGAGAGTCAAAGTCAGAGTGTTCATCGTTTCCATGTTACAAAGTCTTAAAATTTAAATAATACCGACATGACCCTGTCCCTAACAGGGTCATGTCGCCGCAATTAAAAGTATTATAAATTAAAAATAAATAATAAGAAGATAAAAGTAATAAAACTAAAAACTAGCAATGAAACAATAATTGCATAGGTACTATATTAATTATTTTTCAAAAAATCTTTTGGGCTATAACCTGATAGCATTTTTTTAACAAATGTGCTTTAAGCTGTTTAGTAAATAAATTAGTCTGTGATTGTAATGAAATTTCCCAGGGGATTCTGTTGAACATTTTAATTGCCATAACAAGTGGTCCGTGCTGTGCATTTTTATTTTTGAGGACTGTGACTGGGATGGACTGTATCCGATAGGCGATGAATGACATCTTGAAAAAGGGAGACGAGACGTTGCACGCTGACATAGACGGCTGTATATAGATGAGATATGTACAAAGAGATATGAAGCTAGTCATGCTGGCCACCAAAAATTATAAACCGAGTCCCGAATGCCGAAATCCGAAGACGAATCGCATTACTGGAGCGATATGGGTGGAAGACATCGTCAAAGTTGCGGGACGTAGATGAGTCAGACTAGCACAGGATTGTGGTGGATGGCACAAACTACGGGAGGGCTTCAAAACTTCAACCTCTCAATTGAAAAGAAACCGACTTCGCAATTCAAGACCAGTAATATTATTTAATAATCGCAATTGATGGCATATGATGTGGAGGATGATACTTGCCAAGTTACTCATTTTGGTTACTATCAAAACACGCCCGGAATTTAATTTATATGCCTGTTTGTATAAGCGCAATCTATCACACTAACCGTTATGTGTAGAACCTAAATTATGTTTATGTAGGTTTAAAGTTATATGTTTGACTACACTCCTAACCTTTCCTGCATGAATTTTGTTTTACGATGCCGCGTTAGGGCGCTTATCGCGCACGTAAATCCTCTGGTATACTTCTAAAGTGTATTAAAGCTTCTCAATGTCGGTTTTCACACGTTTATTGAGGACGACAAGGCTTCGTCATCATTATCATCAACCCACTGCTATACACAAATGTTCCTTAAGAGAGGTTTAAGCAATATTCCGCCACGGTAGCCCAATGCGAGCTGTGGACTAAAGTAATACAGAAAGACAGTCATCTTTGTAAAGTTACAAATCGTCAGTTGTATTCGTAAACCTCATACCTAAATTATGTGAAATTTTAAGAAGGCACAAAAGACAAAATTACTAGAAATAATTTTGTATGACAATCTATTATGATACCTTTATTTTATAACTAAAATAAAATTATAATCATATTTCTAGAGCGTTGGTTTAGAAATTATATTTTAATATTTAATTGCCCGATATTGCGCTAGAAGAAAAAG
>NW_020653424.1:1163784-1217814 GCF_003589595.1 Hyposmocoma kahamanoa
GCTTTTGTGCTCTTTAGTCATCGTGTTAAAAAATCGCACCTCAGGTATATTAGCACAGATTAGGTCGTAGTGGTTGCTACATTTTGCGCATTTCATGTAGCGCCTGCCATCTATTTCTTTAAAACACTTATAACATTTAATAACATTTTTAGACGCCATCCTTGGAGGAGTAGTGTTATGTCTTAGTAGCTTGCGTAGTTCAAGCAGCTACCGATAGATGGCACTATACGAATTACTCGTTCCTACGCTTATGTTTTGCGACAACAATACGCAACTGGGAGTGCACGTTAAATTGGCATTCGGCGTCAGCGACGATTTGGCTTGATCGGCAGAGCACTGGAATTGCAATCCGCCGACCCAAGTTCGAACCCGTGTGTATCGAGAACCTTTAGTACAGCCAAAAATACTTTAATATTTCTCTCACCACCACTTTCCGCCGAAGAACGATGAATCACGTTCAAACACAGGTCAGTCTCTCGTCGTCCCTCTCACGCCGCCCACTGGGAGGAGTCTCTCGTAAGAAAGTTTAAAGATAAAACGAGAGGCGCCGATTTTCGATAATTAACAAATAGGAATTTAGCAAAATGAATTTCAAAAATAGCGTAAAAAATAAACTAACACACGTCCGCTCCTCGCCAAATCTCAAAAACGACATTCATACATTAATATATAGTCATTTACCAACCCACGACTCGTTCATCATTTTCCCACTAAACTACCATGGCGAACTGGTGATCACCAATACCTTTTCACCTGCGCCATGGTAAAACTGGTGACCCCGCCGACGAAGAACACAACCCGCCGACGAAGAACACAACCCGACGTCGAAGAATACCGTGACTGGAAGAACACAGCCCGCCTCGTATAGTGGACTCCGACATGGCAGCAACTCCGACATGGCAGCAACACACGGAAGAAAATCAACATTCAGCCAACCGGTAAAACGGTAAATCCGCCGAGAAGAAATTTCGAAGCCTGGCACACCACGAAATATGCGCCGCCATGAAGCCACGAAAGCCACGCAACACCTCCGTCCTACAGCCGCACAACCGCGCCCGCAAAAGAGACGCCCTTGACGCTACTTATTATATAAACAAAGAAGTACCGAGGTCAATGTCAGCACTACAACTGATTAGAACAGCAACATCGTATTACAACTGGAGACCTTGACACTGGACAGTTGTGAGCTACAACATAAACAAAGAATACCGCTGACGCAGCTCTCAAGGGAATATGCTTCATTCAGTAAATTAATAGTGTTAAAACAGACAAGCAATTTGAAATCACGTCGTACTTACAGCGACCATTTACATATTTGACATTCACGGCACAATGAGAAATCAAATATTACGGTGACATTTTTACGTGGACTGTCGCATCGCAGACGCATGCTCGCCATAATAGGAGCAGAAACTAAGGATATCCACGGATATAAAAGTATATACACGACGTAAGTTGATAGACTAAGTTAAAGAGCAGTCAACGCCAGTAATGACAGTCAAAAAAGCATCAACAAAATTACACGTCGCAACGACCAACCGGTCACATCCTACAGGAAATCAACAAATTACTGCGACACAACGACCAACCGGTCACATCCTACGGGAAAGCAACAAAATTATTGCGACACAACGACCAACCGGTCGAAGCCTACGGGAATGAATCCCTCGCAGGCACAAAAATCGACAGGAACGACAAAAAGCCAACGAACCAAGAAGGTCAATTGTGCACATTGTCACAAGTATCCAGTCTAATTTAAAAAAAAATTAATTCGTCCAACGTCACCATTAAAAAAAAACCGTCCATTGTCGCTCAAGTCAAATCCAAGTGCAAATAATTTTATCTGTAACTTATTCAATTGTCTATGTATAACACAAAGTTTATTTCATGTTAAATATCTTTTATTGTTAAGTTTTTGTAATATCGTTTGGTACGTTAAGTTGTTCTTGTGCTAATTTTTATTTCTTATTTCCCCTTTTTGAGGGGGAGTACTGTAGCAGCCACAGACGTGCCAGAATGTCTAACCCTCTTCCGACATTCAGGCACGTCTCAGTGCAAGCAAAAGTAACAACCATGCCTTGTGAATCAGCATAAGACACACGTACCAAATTAGTATAAATAAGTAGCTCAAGAAAATATACCACAGTTATAATCAGTTCATACATTAATATATAGTCATTTACCAACCCACGACTCGTCTATCATTCTCCCACTAAACTACCATGGCGAACTGGTGATCACCAACACCTTTTCACCTGCGCCATGGTAAACTATTTTCCAATTCAAGGCGTTTTTCTCTCTCAATATACTTTGAGTAGTGAGAACCGATTTTTATTATCTCCTGTTTCATGTTCCGTATAGTGGCGAACTAGGGGATGACTCCGGGTTTGCACACTTTCCGGTAACCGATTCCAATAAAACTTGGCAAATAGATGTAATTCCACGTACTTTTGAGGTCGGTTTTTTAGTACTCTGTACTTTTTTATTTTACACATACTTATAATAACATTCCAGTTGAAAATTTCTCCGCAAATTTGCCATACATGAGGTTTATAACGATTGCTAAACAAAACAGTAGAGTTTTAATTAATATGATCATTTCTAGTATAATTTGCTTATCTATGAAATAAACATTATATGACTTTGTATTGCAACTGCCTCCGTGGCCCAACGGTCACCATACCGGACTGCCACGCAGAGGTCCCCGGGTTCGATTCCCGGGCCGGGAGAAATATTTGTATGGCCTACATTTATTTCTCTCGTGAGTTTGGGTGTAATTTGTGGTTGTCTATGTGTGTGTCCATGGCACCCGCGACACAGGGTTTCCCTAGTGCGGGGCTATGTTGAGTGTGTGCGTTATTATTATTATTATTATTATTATTATTATTATATTAATTTACCAGCAAACGCAGCGTGAGTAGACCGATGGCCTGTAGCAATATTTACATATACCACCATCAAACAATAACACATTACATAATATATCTACCGTGTCAAACCAAAACACTGTATTATCAAAAACAGCATTTGAGAAAAAGCTGCGTAAATTAATTTTCGTTTTTTTTTACTTTGGAAGTAAATTATTTCTGTCGAAAAATTAATAAATTTCTTTTCCCTCGTTAACAGCCGAAAGATTATTGTTGTTGTGAAATTATCAAAACACTGTATTGATCCTTGCAGTGTTTTGGTTTGATTTTTTTAACCGACTTCAAAAAAGGAGGAGGTTCTCAATTCGACTGTATGTTTTTTTTGTATGTATGTTACGCGATAACTCCGGTATTTGTGAACCGATTTTTATGATTCTTTTTTTGTTGGAAAGGGGGTACTTCCATAGTGGTCCCATTTCATTTTGAAGAAAATCATCCACCTTGAAGGGTGGCTGTTCACGCATGAAGATTCATTTTCATAAATAGCGCCTAACAATAATTTAAGAGCAATTACTTTAATGGTTGATTTTGCTATTTCTCCAATTCAAGGCGTTTTTCTCTCAATATACTTTGAGTAGTGAGAACCGATTTTTATTATCTCCATTGTCAAGTCCTGTATAGTGGCGAACTAGGGGATATTTCAATAAAATTTAGCAAATAGACGTAATTCCACGTACTTTTGAGGTCGATTTTTTTAGTACTCTGTACTGACATATTGTTAAAAGTTAAGCCGCGACAAATGTTAGTAGCTCCTGACACATTTGCGCGATCTGAGAGTTTCCGCTAACTCAGGCGTCCTGCAACATTGTACAAAGATTGTACCATACACAGGTACCGTGTTATGTCAAAATAATTTGTGAATGTTAAAACTTACAGTGTATTTAACTTATTTCTGCCGCCAAGCGTTAATGTGAGCATTACTGTGTAGTGGTTTTGAAGTCTGATGAAATCACAGGCACATGGGACTTGTCAACTAATGTCTCAGGGTGACAGGCACGGTGGCATTGACCATCAGAGCTTTGCGATTTAATGCTCTGAGTGGAGCTGCAATTGCTACGGACGGACACGTCTGTCTCTTAACACTAAGCGTACGACTTGTTCATCCTGTCATTTGTTATCAGAAAAAACATGTTATCTTTTTTTCATAGAGTAAGTTTTTGTACTGTTGTAAGTGGATTGAAGTCGTAAAAGGTGCTGCTGATAATATTATTAATTTAAGTAACTGTGACGTGTATATTTGTGATTGAACCTTAATAAGAAATTTCTGCAACTTCATTTATTTCTCATTTTAACTCATTATTTTGTTTCAATTGTTCTACTTTCCAAATAAACGTTGCCCGCTTCCTCGGCATAAAGCCCCGAGGCGCGGCGCTCGATGAACTTCAGAACTAAAAGTTAAACAAAAAATTGTTTCGACTATTTTTGCAGTGCTAAATAGTGGGCTGCAACAATATAGTATATAATACGCATCAGCAATGCACCTAATCCGGTTTTCTATACAAGGCCTGAACCACTCTGTCAATGTATGAAATAAACTCTATTATAAACTTGGTCTGGGTATTCTATAAAATGTCGACCGTGCATTAGACAATGTCCAGGAATTTGTTAAATATCGAAAAGGAGGTAACTAAAACACTTGTGTTATGGAAATTGGAAACAACAGGGTATCACAAACACCCAGACCGAGACAATATAGAATAATTTTTTACATTGACCCGCCCGAGGATCGAATCCGGGATCTCAGAGATGACGACACCATGAAAACAGGCAAGAAGCGCGCAAGCACTCGTCCGCGGAAATCTTTAATTAATAATTAAAACAATAACAGGATGTGCTTATGTGTTGAGAAGAATATTTTATACAAATCCAAGTATCACAATTCATCTTGTAAGATTAATAGGTAATTAGAAAAATTTAAAGAAAAATCACAAAATATTATTATAGTAGTAACCAAAATAGTGATACATCAAATTAGCCTATTGGTTAAAGCGATAAGAGTCTATATTACCTCAAATGGCTTTGGTAGATCCCGGATAACAGTGAAACCGTTGAATCAATCACTTTAGAAAAAAATATATGGTAAAATTGAGGGTGTACACTGATTACTGTATGGTATGAAAACGCCATTCCTAAAAATTTTCACGATAGAAAAACAGAACATAAACATACCTCGAAATTTTACAAGAAAACCCCTGTATTCAATATGTACTTTATATATACCAATGATTTTTTTTAATATCAATTGAACTAATCAAAACACGTATACTATATGATATACATTTTTCAAACGGCCTTGATTTCGTTTGTACCTAAGCAAAATGAACCGTATTAGACACTCTTAAGACAGCCTTTTATATTTAGTAACTATCTGATATTTTGGAAGTAAATTATATGAAGACTAAAAGCGAATTATTTATTTATTTATTTACCGGCGCTTTATAAATAAATAGACGAATATACTTATACATTGACAAACATATGCATCTTGACAGGCATCGCTACATGGAAGGAAGAGGGGCAGGGTCCGGAACCCTATATCGTCAATTTAGATTTTGGCCTTGTATGAATAAGGTTGTTTCTATTTCTGGGGGTGTAATGTCGAAAGAAGTCTCCTACTTTATTATAGAAATTGAATACAAGTGCATTTTTTGAAGACAATAATATTTAGATAGATATAATTACATATTAGAAAATACACGGTAGTTTTTCTCTCTGTTTTTAGCTCTGCCACTGCGCCCATTACCCTGAGAAAAAAAATCCCATGTACCTGTAATTTCACTAGCACCTTTACCCTTCAAAACCAAAACGCTGTAATGCTCTCACATTACTGCTTGTCGGCAGAAATAGGTAAGGTGGCAGTACTTCCCTGAACGAAGTCTTTCACAAGGTGCCATACTGCCACTAAAAATTTTATTACAAGTAGCGCTTCTTTAAACAATGACAAGATACGAGGTCAAGTGTACCAGGTAAACACACTTCTGTTATCCTATCAGAAATCAGCCGAGCACTGAACACTCAGCAAGTCTGAACGAGGCTCGACCGTAGGTAAACCGAGCGCTAACTTATGCGATAAGCACTCTCTTATATTGACGCTTAAGTATAGCTTATAATCATAAGCGGAAGCGATAAAATTTTATAACCATCAATTAATTATAAACGACGATGAACCTTGTTCGTACACTGAACATTGATGTTGGTAAATCGAGGCCTGAGTAAATCAAATCGCAACTTATGCGATATGCACTCTTTTATATTAAATGTTGCGTATAATAATAAGCGAGAGCGATAAGATTTTATAACCATTAATTAATTGCAATGGTGAACCTAATCGTAAACTGAGCATTGACGTTGGTAACCGAGCTTGAGTTAACCAAATGGTAATTTGAGCTATAAACACACACTCTCTTATATTAACGTTTAAGTGTAGCTTATATTCATAAGCGTGAGCGATAACATTTTATTATCGTCATTTGATTATGAACCTTATTTGTAAACTGGCCCAATGGCCAGGTGTTTTTTTTCACAAACAAGATAACCAAGTGATAGCATAAGGGATAGAATTATCTTATCTTGACGCTTAATTATAGCTGATAAGCTTAATGTCAGATATAGAATTCGAAACGTAAGTGGATATAACAAAATTTAGTTCAATTTGAAATTAATATGGTATAATCAAACATTTGATACTTAATCGTTGATTAGAGTATAAGTCAGACCGATGACACTTAAATATTATCAAGTACTTATATCACAAATACTCAGATATGTTAAATCGATGGCGACGTGGAGAAAGGAAAACTTGAACGAACATATCCTGATCGGAATGGAGATGTTCTTAAATATCCAGATCAAAAGTACCTAATGCAAGTGGAGGAGGTGAAAGAGATTGTAAAGAACGTGGCACGTCGAGGTTCATGGAGGGAGCCGGGCTTGATGGTATGTGTAAATGTATATAAAGCGAAGGACCCCTTCACCCGCCCAATGAACCTCAGACATAAAAATAGATTAGCACTAGGTCGAAATTACAAATGTATCATCTGGGACCTTATGTAATGGCTGTTTATATTTACAACAAAATTCCTAAGGGTATATTATCCCAGATCCAATATAATTTATTCACCGAACAACTAAAGACCCATTTGATAGAAAAATGTTACTACATCATAAGTTTTTTTAAGAATGACTACCAAGTTACACCTTTTTGTACCATTCTGCATCAAAAGTACCGTTACGTTATAATTATCATTATTATTATCTAAATTTATTAGCTTAAGTTTAAAATTACTTTATGTTATGTTCTTTTATTGTTTTAATTTTAATTAATGTGTATTTTTTTATTGCGGAGCCCTAACACGGTCCATAATACTACTATTTTAATTTTAAGAGCTGTGTTACATAACATATATGAAAGCAATAAATACTTTGACATTGACTTTGACGTTAACTTTGACTTTGACTTTGAGTTACAGTTTGATTTTGACTTTGACTTTATATATATTTGACTCGCAAGCACGATTAATGCAATCTATACCGCTGGAGTAGCCAAAAAATGCAAATGCTCAAATACAAACTTCATTCACTATTACAGCTTTCTGTGTTTTGCACTAATAGCCCGTATGTACTACAGAGAAATTTCCTTCAGTAACTATAAGCACTGGCTGCTACCTCTGCCAAAGAATAAATTGTTGTCCAAAGGGGAAACGTACCTAGTCTTCAAGACGCTACGTTTAACGGTGCGACTTCCGATGAAATTTCTACCTTTGACTGGAATAATTAAAGTAGATTTTTTGTCTTTTCTTCTATATTAGGCATATACATTTTGTTTCCTTTATTTAATGTACAATTCAAGATTCTGTCATGAAATTAATGTAACTTACCTAAGGCAGATTAAGATGCGAGCGCGTCGGTGTGCTGCGCTTCTATTTTGTCCGCCCCAGGGAAAACCACGCCGGCTCAGATGTCTTCATCTTGTGCATTAATATTATTATATATTTACGTATTAAAACTTAGTTCCCAAGAGAATACCACTTGCTTAATTATACCTAATTCCTTATAATTTTAAGTTTTTATTGAGTGTTGGGATCTTGTAAAAATACTCCACTAGTTTGTTGTAATTATTAATACAAAGATCGTCAAGACACAGTCAACCCTGAAGAGCCCGAAACGTACGTGGAATTACGTCTATTTGCTAAGTTTTATTGAAATATCCCCTAGTTCGCCACTATAGAGGACTTGACACTAGAGATAATAAAAATCGGTTCTCACTACCCAAAGTATATTGAGAGAAACACGCCTTGAATTCGAGAAATAGCAAAATCAACCATTAAAGTAATTGCTCCTAAATTAAAGTTAGGCGCTATTTATAAAAATGAATCTTCATGCGTGAACAGCCACCCTTCGAGGTGGATGATTTTCTTCAAAATGAAATGAGGCCACTATGGAAGTATCCCCTTTCCAACAAAAAAGAATCATGAAAATCAGTTCACGAATACCGGAGTTATCGCGTAACATACATACAAAAAAAAAGAACATACAGTCGAATTGAGAACCTCCTCCTTTTTTGTAGTCGGTTAAAATACGATTTAAATCCGCAAAAATAGTTTCATTTCCTATAAAATTTTTTGTTTTTCTTTTTTACTAAAGTAGGTAACGCATTATCAAAATCGCTCACCGGTCCGCCCGTCCCAGTCACCAGTCAAATTCTTAACATCAGAAGCTAATGGGTAATAAGCCTATATCGAGCCGTGTGCACACAATGGTTTTACGCTGTTTGCGAGGGCGTTACACCGCTACGAAGCAAACATGGAGATTTATTAGCATACCTTGACTTTATCGCTGAAGTATGAACTTAGTTTTATGGCCTCAAGGTTACTGAATTTATTTCACCCCAGCACACTAACAAATTATCCCACTCCTAACTAACTGCCATATCTGAAATGTATGTCTTAACTGAAGACGACGTACTAGTTTTCAAAAGTTAATATAGTCCACTAATCAACGAATGTCTAACTTATTTATACAGGGTAATTTTTTAATTCTAACAACCTTGCAGGACCAGATTATCTTACTAGATCTTCTGTTATTAGATTTCACATATAAAACATATTTTCGTTTAAAACTTATTAACATCTATGGTCTCGAAGGGACTGAAGAGGCGGGTGTCAGCATCTTCTAGCCATGCGAGTTTTTCTAACTACCCGCACGGGTTGTCACTAGACCTACATACAACACTCACGACATCCGGCGACTTGTCGGGCGATACTTGACGTCGTTTATATTTGCTGATAGCTGGATCATGTGGCAATGAAAGCTTAAAACTGTATTTTCGGTTGAAATTACGGTGTTTTTTAATTTCAATAGCTTCACGTACGATTCTACTATAGTGATGACGTTCTCTAAAATATGTTTCATACACGATTAACTCCCGAATTAAAAAATCAAATAATGTGTGAAAATTTAGATTTTAGAATTTCTGATCCGTGATTTTGTGACAAAACATGATAGTTATGCCAAAAATAGATTGATAGATAACTCGTTTATTTCTGTATACATTCTGTACACAGTACATTACAAACAAGCTTATGACATAGGTACAGTGGTAATTATAAAAATAAGGCTAGTCTAGGTTTGCGGGTATGGTCTGGAGTGTTATATTGTGTCAGGTGTAGAGTTGAGTGTTTTGTGTCAGCAAAAAGGACCTGACTCAGCATTATGCCGCACAATTCAGTTCAACTACGATGCTGATGATTCTGTCAGGTTCTAGGGTGAGGTGGTAAAAAAAAATTAAGCCTTTTTTGTACTATCTGACACTTTTTAGATCTGTATTTAGTACAGATTACTTAGAAAAAGACAAAATTCTTTTTATGAAGACAAATTTATTAAATCCAACAAAACGATCCTCTCCCTATAGATGATAGAGAATAATTACTTGATAATAGTAAAAAAAACGTCTCAAAAGTGTATTTTAGTTACAAGACAGAAATATTTATTCCAAGAGTAAATTAATTTACTTCAAGTCACAAAGCTTGAAAAAAAAAGAATGAAAAATTGAGGGGTACTTAATTATTTGACTGAAGATTTATGTTTTCTAATATCAAAAAGCGTAAATTTACAGGGTTATGGACTCAACAGTATGTTTCAATAGCGTGAAAGCACACAGTTTAGTGCCACACCTTAAAGTACCAGAAATAGGACGGAATCTTCTCAAATACTTGAATACCGTTCAGTGCCATATAAATGCTACAGCGGCAGAAAGCACTAACAATTCAAAATATATGAGATGACTTATACTACTGAAGTTAACAAAACAATAACTCGTTTCAGAGTACAACTAATGCCATCTAGCAGTGGCGCGATGGAACTAATTGCATGTTAAAATTGTGCTTTGCTGAAACCAAATTTCTTAAATTATGACTACAAATAACACGTATGATAAATTTTTCATTGGATAAATCACTGTTTATGATTTTTATAATGTGCTTGTAGCACAAGTAAAAGTAATCGTTACCGCTTGCGCCTTCGGCGACATGTCACGACAACATTGAATATGAAAACGCAACGAAATGTTGCTTTAAAAATATACTCTAGAATTTAGAATATTAATCTGAATAGCAAACTACTTCTTTTTTTTTGTTTAATAATATATTTTCTTAAAATCCACCAAAGAAATTTTGAATTCGTTTAAGATTATTTAAATTTGATGTAAGAGGTAAAAATTTCTTGATGTAAGTAATGTCCAATTAATTGATTAGAAATGAAATAAAATCTTGAAGTGAAGGTATTTGTCTAAAAGTTAGAATAAAGTTAAGAGTAAAATTGTATTAGAAAAAGATAAGCATTATTTTTGTAAAGACAATAATGTATTACTTTTAATAAATATTTTTTCAGAATTAGCAAATATTTTGAGAAATTGCTCTTTCTTATTAGTAGAATTCCTTTTTTTCTGTGTAGAAAGGTATCAAGTTCAAACGTGCAAGCGTACTGTCTAACGACGACCCGCGCTTTGCACAGTTATCACCGCTTAGAGAGATCTATTGAAATATTTTTATTTCTGTATAAATAGTAAAATCTGGCGAATGATTAAATGTCATGGAACAAATGTTGTTATTTATGATGTTAGTAATACCGTCCTCTGACGTTGTAAGTATTTTACAAAAAACCCTCTGTATTAGTGTAACTCATAATAAAAACGAGATTGAACGCTTGCAAAATCAGTGTTTAAGGTTTATCTTTGGCCTTCCTAAATATGTAATTAACAGATTCAGGCGTTACTTTGCGGAAGTCCATGTTAATAAAAATGGAAGTAAATTCATTTGCTACATCTCGTGCCAATAGCTGCGCTTGTGTTGAATATTTTTTCATGCAGTTAATTATACCACTCTCCAAACCACCACCAAAAATATACCCGACACGTGTTTCGCCTTTCCACGAGGAATCTTCAGGGGCTGTTGACTGCTCGACTCTCGGCCGAAGTGTTAACTCACTCTTCGGCGAATTAATTTACTTCCATTTTTACTTCGTAAACATGACCAAATTTTACTACAACTCAAGTGGCTTCCCATTCGTCTCCGCAGGAATTTGCATACTGCCTCCTCTCTCTATAATATTCTGCACAACCCTATGTCTCCCGGTTATCTAAAATAGCATTTCAGCTTTCTCAGGTCCCATAATAAGCCCTGTCGCTCTATCGTTAGGTCCCAGTTATCTTTTCCATCCTTCAATTCCGGTTTTTATTCTCACTTCTACAGTGTTCATGCAGTCAGACTTCGGAACGCACTTCCCATCACTGTTCATGATAGTAAATCCTAATTAATTTTCAAAATGAGAGTTATGGAGCACTAATTGTCGACTTTTCCGTCCATTTTAAAGGTACATACATACACTATAAAGTGCGAAATATGTATTAATCTAAGCATTTATATAGTTTTAATAATTTTATGTTTTTAATATTGTTTTTTTAATACATAATTATTGTTTTGTTCTGCATGTAAACCCGCTGTTGTAATTATTGTCTCCTATATTTAAGGTCTGCAGGAAGAAATTTCTGTTAGAATTAAGCTGTATCTTTTGCTTGTTACCAAATGTGTTTTTGTTTTTTTCTGTACAAATAAATAATTAAATGAAAATTGAATTTGTACCCGTAGTACTATATTTTAATTAAATTGCCCTCAACAACTTGCCTCGTCTTTGAATGTAATATTATTTTCGAAAGATAGTATCAGACATAACCTTAATCTTAGATTGTTTTATCCGCTCACGCGATGCGGTCCTCCAACCGCAAAATGGCGGCTATTTGGTTTCGCAAATTAGATAAGCATTCAGTTTAAATACAAGTTTTTATAAATAAAAATTATTATTCTGCATTGCTAAATAAATACCCTCCGTACTACAACAAAAACATCTCAAATAAAATGCAGTAATACACCCCAAATCCTGCACTTAAAAAGCACTAATGAAATTTTTGGTGTACTTGGATAAATAAGATAATATTCCGTTTGAGTGTTCTAACTTTTACCATGAAATTACTCCTTAAAGTATAGTTTATAAACATTTATATTCGGGGTAAACTTAAAAAACGCTAGTTACGGTTTGTTTTCAAAAAATAAACACCGAAATCACCAGCCCAAACAATAACACACACGATTGTCGTGACGTATTTTTGAAGTTGTTTACTTTTTTAAATGACAGACCCACGCATTAAAAACTTTATGGTTTGCTAGAGTAGTTACCGAAATAGCAATTAATATTAGTTCTTTTACCTGTTAGAACTTCGATATCCGATAAATCGGTATAAAATCAACACCGGCACCTCTAGGTGTGGTATGCGTCTACGGCTGCATGTATCACGTGAGCGGATAAGTGACTTACCATAGGGAAATACACACTGTAATAATAACCTTGCACCCCTGTGTTCATACTCAATAAAGTTAGTTCGTCATTTGTAATCATTCTTCTCAGGTGAGTTTCTTTCTTTGACAAAATAAGTGATTTTTCATTTATTCATCATGTCTAATAAAAATGGAATTCAATTCAGTGGCGATAGACCTCCTTGTGAAAGTACTACCACCTTACCTATTTCTGCCGCCTTTCAAGGGCGCTGGTGGAATGACAAGCACATGAGACTTGTCAACTTACGCCACACGGTGACGGGCGCAGTGGCGTTGTCCGTCAGATCTTTACGATTTGAAGCTCTCAGCGGCACTGCACTTATTATGAACAGGCGTGTCGGTTATAACCACGCATACGACTTGTTCGTTCCCTCATTTCGTATAAAAAATAATTAAATCGTGCAATAGCCGCGATTGTGTTGAATGTTTTTTCAAGCCCGAACTACTATACGTTAATTTAGCTACAAATTTTGTATAATTTTACCTCCACTGCGCTCGCGGAGTGTTCATTCCCTAGTTTACCACCCTTAGAGATGCAATATTTTTCATTCCAACAAAAAAACAATCATCAGAATTGATTATCGCGTAACATATATACAAAAAGAAACATACAGTCGAATTGAAAACCTCCTCCTTTTTTGAAGTCGGTTAAAAAGTAACGCATGAATCTGTTAACACAACTGAATCACAGTAAAAGAATATTTTTTACCAAAAGCGCCGACATAAAGCTAAATATAAATTTTGTCCACAAAGTGTTCGTACTGTTTGGTCGCCCTACATTAATGCAAAAAAACTAAAAGATGCACGGCTAAACATACGTACATCTTTATGACGTTAAAATTAAAATACAAATTCATTTATCTAGTGAAAACCCAACCGTAACTGGATGGCACAAAAAGGCTTCCTTGAATGTTTATTTATGCGTTAAGGATAAATGCAGCGAATATAAAATGTCTTAAAATAAAGTTTCAATTGAGCCTTTTTTTACTTGATGATGAAATATATAAATTCATATCACGATACCTCCAATGATTGTTCATACGCAAACCTTATTTTTTGGTCAGTTTCTGTTACTTTTGTAAACAGCCATATTTATTTTCTATTTTTGTGAAAAAAGAGAAACAAAAAACAAAATTCGAAAAGAAAAACAAAAAAACGAATTATGTGAAAAAAAAAAATAAACAAAAAAAAACCCCAGAAAACGACCAAAAATGAAGTCGGCATAGTGTTCATTGGAGGTATCGATCAGACAACATAGTTCATAATGAAAGAATGAAATGAAAGAATTTATTTCAGACTACATGTCCATATAATGTTAGTAGGAACTTAAATAACTATGTTAGTAGAATGCAAAATTTTCATTTTCGTTTACATGAATGGACATCCAATGTTTAAGGATTGGGCTGTCCATCCTCTCTGCTATCACTCTAAGAAGACTGTTGGTACTGCACCTCACTCTGGCCAGCAAGGAAGCCACTCTTTTCCGAATGATGGCCTGGAAACCGTCGATTCTAGCCTCCGTGAACATCCCAGAGGCACTACAGTATCGAGGCAACCCCATCAGTCCCCTTAGGGCATTGTTGAATTGGACTCGCAGGGCACTGTAGGCTTTTTTGGTGTAATTGCTCCACAGGTTGCACGTGTATAGTGTCTGACAAAAAGTTTTAAAGAGGGTGATTTTCACCTCATGAGAGCATCGTGCAAACCTACGGGCCAGCATGTTACACCTTACCGCCAGTGCCCTGCGTTCCCTCTCCAAGTCAACGTCATCCGATAAATTTTCCGTGACCCAGTGACCCAGATACTTGAACTTGGTCACTTTTTCCAGTTCAGTTCCGTTTAGAGTGACTGGTGGCGTCGAATAGGTTTTGGAACCTGATTTGAACACCAACAGCTCACTCTTTTTAACATTGTATCTGAGCCCATGGGCCTCGGCATACCTTTCACATACATTGAGAAGTACTTTAAGAGCGCTGATTGAGGGGCTCAACAGCACCATATCGTCTGCATAACTTATGTTATTAACAAAACAACCATCTACTGAACAGCCGACACCAGTGCTACCGAGCTCCTCCATCAGCCCATTTATGTACAAGTTGAATAGGTTCGGAGAAGTCAGCCCCCCCTGTCTTACTCCACATTTCATCTGGTATTCCTCTGAGGACTTCCCAGCCCACCTAACAAAATTTACTTGATTTTCATACCAGTATCTAAACAAATCTGTCAATTCTTTAGGTATACTTGTATTATACATTTTATTCCATAGGACGCTATAGGATACCATGTCAAAAGCCTTAGACAGGTCCAGGAAGCATGCAAAAACAGGCGTCCCCCTATCCGTGTAGTACCTAACAGTGTGCTTAAGACACAGAATAGCTGATTCTGTAGACAGACCAGGTCGGAAGCCGAATTGAGCATCGTGTAGCTTCACATGTTGCCCTAGGTATTTGTTAAGCACACTGTCCAGCACCTTGGCCATAATTGTTGCCAGAGAAATTGGCCTATAATTACTCGTCTCTGAAGCATCACCTGTCTTATTTTTAATTATAGGTACGACAACTGTCTTCATAAGATCAGGAGGCAGATACTTGTGCCTAATGCAAAAGGTGAACAGCATTGATAAGACCCTAGGAAGGTGGACACCTGCATGCTGCAGATGTTCGATGCTGAGACCATCGTGTCCAGGTGACTTCCCTTTCGTCATGCTCCTGATAACCTTATCAATCTCCTTAGCCGTGACTTTAACTAAGGGGTCGTTAGACACTTTGCTCTCAACATCCATCAACTGCTCCCCGGTCTCCCTGTCTAGCGGTGACTCTACTTTGAAATGCTGCCGAAAAAGATTGGCTATGTCACTAGCATCACACATACCACCTACGCTCACTGGAAGTCCCACTTTTTGATTCAGTTTGTTGGTTGCTTTCCAGAACTGTACAAAATTTTTATTTTTATGATGAGAAGCTATAAAGTCCATCTTGATTTTATTTTTATTATTTTGACAGTATCGGAGTTTCCGTTTAAATTCCTTTCTGGCGGCGCACATTTTATCGTATGCACAGCCAGAAATAGGCTTACCACATCGACACCATTCTAGAAAGCAAACTCGTGCCATTTTGTGGGCCCTTCCGACATACGTGTTCCAACCAGTAACATAACCACCCTTTCCTCGTTGTTTATTTACAGAGCTGGACACGGCAGACTCTCTTAAAATATTAACAATGTCATTATACATTTTATCAATAAATTTTCTATGGTCAATATTATTACACAGGCTATCAGAGCATAATGTCATATCAACAGGGAAATCAATGGCTTTTAGCTTATCATTACAAATGTCAAGATATTTATTAATTTGCGATTGTTCTCTGTTTCCCCATATTATCCCTTTCAATAAAATGTCATCATGGCAGCAATTATTCATTTTAGGAACAGCTTTATCTAAATTACATACAATCTCTAGTGGATAATGGTCCGACCAGAAGACGTCATAATGCACTTTTGCACTGACTACAGTTTGTCTCGCAGCAGCGGTGACAACACAGTGGTCTAGCCATCTATTAGAACCATTAATGTCACTGACGTAAGTAAATGTGTCCAAAGGCAACATCTCGCTGTCTACAATAAATAGTTGCTGCTGTTCACCAAAGTTGACAAGCTCGTTATAGAAACAAGTATCTACATGAGCGTTATAGTCACCAAGCATGTACACTAAGTCTACGCCATAGTGTTCAATAATTGCACACATCTCACCCAGACACTGTGTAAATTCCGCAAGGTTTTCATTGTGATGACTAGAATCATCAAAAGGCATGTACACTGAAAAGATTAACATCGAACGTGTGTCCATAGTCACTTTAATACCCAACAGACGAGCATTTTCACACTGTATGATCGAAACACAAGGAAAAACACTTTTACGCCACAACAGCGCTACACCTCCGTATGGACGGCCAGTGAACAGACCAGCGGAGAGATCCATTGCCGAGTTGCCTGTGTACGCAAAGTCCTTATCCACATTTCCCAGAAGCGGTATGTCGTGTTGGAATAGCCATGTTTCTTGTAAGGCCACAACATCTGCTGTTTTACATATATTTCTTACACATTCCAATGAGCGAGAAAAACCTTTACAGTTAAAACTCAATAATGAGCATCGATTTTTGTTTACACTCTTATTGTTACAGCTATCCATTGATCTGTTTTATGTTTGTTGTCATATTCGTACCTCCGCGGGTACGTCCCTTCGATTTCGAAAAATCCACAAAACGACGAAACAGAACCCCTTCCGGCCAAAAGGTCTCACTTAAAAATATGTCAAGTTTCTGTTTAGGTACCAACACTTTGTAAGCATCATAACCCCTGTCCAGCTTCGTATTCAACTTTTGCAATGGTACGTACAATTTTGTTTTGCAGTAAACATGATCACTTATGTCACTCTCAGTAACGGATTTATCAATATTATATACAAATAATGGTATTTTTATATCTGCCGCTTTGAATTTACCGCTTGGCTCTGATACTGCAACTCCCATTTTGCCTACTATTCTATTTCTAAACCGTTTTCTTTGCACTGTTATCCACTCGTCAGAGTCCTGTCTCCCTTGTTTCCATTCACCCGATCCCATCAGTATTTCTGCCGCCGTTTTAGCATATTGTTGTTTATTCAACGGTTGTTGAGAGTGCATTGCCGTGACACTAGGTGACAAACGCTGTCTTAAATGCGCAATATTGTTGCAAGCAGACGTTGGCGATTTTGAGCGCACACGTTCAACTTCGACGGGTGATATTGGCCTTTTTGAAAGCGCACGCCCGACTTCGACGGGTGACTTTGGCTGTTTTAAACGCGCACTCTCATTGAGCGGCATTTGTGACAACGATAGCACATCATTCAAATCAGCTGTGTAACTGTCAAATACCTGATGCGACTTTTGTGCTTTTGAAGATTCATTTTTTTGTTCTTTGTTACGATCGTTCTGTTCCACTAAATGACTGTTATTAATAGTCACTTGATGCAACGGAGACGATGTATTTTGATGCATTATATTATTAGCCGAATTACAACTATGTTCTAAAATAGATTTCGATGTCAAATGCTGTAATCCCATAGGCCCACTATCAAGGTTATAGTCACCTCGTAAATATGTACCTCTTTTTGTATTTACATTGCTTTCAAAATTGTTCACCAAGGACACAGTTTGAAGGTTAACGACCTCTTTCTTCAGCAAATTGAATTTCTCCACTGTAACGTATTGTTCTCGAATACTCCTTAATTCCTCCTTTAACAATAAGTTGTCTTTCAAAAAGCGCGTAACATCCACATGATCAAAGGTGATCGGGGGCAATTTTTGAAGATCCCGTGCTACGAAGGTAGGAATAAGATCTGGGTTGGCTTGTTTCATAACGGATATAATATCGTCTATGTCACGATGCCGTTTTTTATCTCCTTTCCTAGTTATATTTCTCTTATCTGTCGGCACAGATTGAAATAACAATTTCTTAGCACTGGTTATCTCATCGGTAGAAAATGCACTTATACAGATTTGACTTAGACTGATCTCATCCATCACATCGAGTTTATTTCTCACAAAAGCTAATAGTTCACAGATTACTAGATTACAACCCGAGCACTTAACCACATTTGAGGCCATTTTCACAAATAATTTACGGCGTAGGTACGCACACGCAGCAATCTAACACACGCCCGGCACGTAGCTCGCGCGTGCGACGACTGATGATAATAATAATGATACAAAAAATTACATCATTTTACTAACTATATATACTACATAAATTAAATTTGAAACTATACCCGAATTTTTTTAACCCTGTGTTACGGGTGCCATTGACACACACGAAGACAACCACAAATTACACCAAAAGTCACGAGAGAAATAAACGTAGGCATTACAAATATTTCTCCCGGCCCGGGAATCGAATGCGGGACCTCTGCCTGGCGGATCATAGTGGTAACCGTCCGGCCACCGAGGCAGTTCAATACAAGTAATTGAACGTTATTCATTTATTTTATTATAAATTCGAAGTTAAACAATGCATTATTATTTATATTACTGATCAGAGAAAGTCAAGAGATGAAAACCAGAAATGATATAGTACAATTATCCCTAGAAAATATTTTCGAAATTTCTGCGGTGGAATTACCCAGATACAACTCAATAATAATTAACTTATTATATTGGCCAAATAGCAACATTAACAAAGACATTTATTTTTGAAAAGGATACTACAAATACCATTTTAATAGGTGGTAACTTTAATGTTAACTTCTTAACAAACACTATAGTAAAGAATACTTTAAAAAATATCATGTTAACATATAATTTTCTACAGATTGTCAAAGAACCGACTAGAATAACTCAAAGTCTACTTGTATAGATCTTATCTTCATATATATTAAGTTAAATAAGTACCAACTAATTGTCCATGAATTCGGTTTTTCAGACCATAAAGGCTTACTTTTCTCTATACCAACTAATATTCAAGCTCCAAAACAATTTTCGGTGGCAAAAAGGATATAGAATGATAAAAATGTAAGTGAATTTAAGAAAGAACTTCAAACTATAGTGTGGAAATATATAATAAAACCTGAAAAGAATATGTATGAAAATTATAATGCATTCAATAACACCATACAAAAAACGCTTAACAAATGTATACCTAAATTAATTCATCAACCATAAAATAAACGCGTGACCCCTTATCTTACTCCAGGGCTTAAAATATCTTGTCGCAATAAAAGTTTAATAAAATTATTAACAACACAAACAAAAAATAAATTAATACATAATTATTATAAAGGTTATTGTAAAACTTTAAAAAAGCCATTCACATGTCAAAAAAGATAGGAAACATATATAAATATTCAAATTAAAAAAATATAATCTTGCTAAGTTTTATTGAAATATCCCCTAGTTCGCCACTATACAGGACTTGACACTAGAGATAATAAAAATCGGTTCTCACTACTCAAAGTATATTGAGAGAAAAACGCCTTGAATTGGAGAAATAGCAAAATCACCTATTAAAATAATTGCTCCTAAATTAAAGTTAGGCGCTATTTATAAAAATGAATCTTCATGCGTGAACAGCCACCCTTCGAGGTGGATGCTTTTCTTCAAAATGAAATGGGACCACTATGGAAGTACCCCCTTTCCAACAAATAAAAGAATCATGAAAATCGGTTCACAAATACCGGAGTTATCGCGTAACATACATACAAAGAAAAAAAAGAACATACAGACGAATTGAGAACCTCCTCCTTTTTTTAAGTCGTTTAAAAAGTTAAGGCATGTGGCATATTACAAATAAAGAAATTAACCGTCGACTCCACATAGTCAAACAAAACATTATATTGAAACATAACGAAATAATATTGCAAATTGTTTCAACGACTATTACTCAACGATAAGTAACATCCAAAATTCGACACGTGACAAAAGCAGTAATGTGTCAAACACAGTCAGTAACTCAATTTTTTCACAATTGGTAGATTTAAGTGAAACTTACAAAATTATTAATAATCTTAAAAATATAACGAGCTTTGGTGTAGATGACGTTCCGCCGTACTTAGTAAAGAAATGGGCAGACAATCTAACTCTCTCATTTACTTTACTGATAAATCAATCTTTCCAGGAGGGATGTTTTCCGGAATCTCTGAAAATGTCGCTAGTTAAGCCAGTTCATAAGAAGAGCTATAAAACTGATTTAAGCAACTACCGTCCCATTGCTTTATTACCGACATCGGCCAAAGTAACGGAGACTGCGATATCAAAAAGACTCATTGCATTTTTTGAAAAGTTTAAAGTTCTCCATGACAGCCAAGATGGTTTCCGTAAAAATAAAACCACGGTCCTAGTCTTATATAAGTACGTTCAGAAAATATTAAACATAATCAACAACAAAGAATACGCGGTGAGTTTGCTACTCGATATGAGTAAGGCGTACGATAGAGTAAATTATAAAACATTACTCGACAAGCTCTATTATCTTGGTGTAAGAGGATTAGCTTTTAAATGGTTTCAATCACATCTTCAAATCCGATCCCAATGCGTTGAAATTGAAAACACTAACTTTCATACAGGCGAAATGGAGCATGTCAGATCAAATGTCATCTCTATCACTGGTTTTATTCCTCAGGGAAGCGTGCTGAGCTGCATTCTTCCTAACTCATTTCCTTTATATATATATAATAGTGTACTGTTTGCGGATGATGTCTCAGTTGTTTTGCCTTGCACATGTACATAGGGCGCACTATATGTTTCCGGAACTGGCCACTTACATAAACAATATTTAAAAAGTAATTACAACATTTGAAAATAGAACTCTTTGGCTGTAGAATACAGTTTGTTTCATCTGACTGTCACTTGTTTTTACATAGTGGCGTCATTTTAGAAATTGGTTGTCTACCTCACCATGGATTTAACTTGTGAAAATTTACGCGGTCGTGTGAATCTCAGTGACCAATTTCGTGATGAACACCCGTCCACTGTTGTGAACAACAAAAACGTCGATGCTGTACGCCGTATGATCAAAACAGACAGGCATGTGTCATACCATGAGATTCGGGCATCTTTAGGCATAGGCATGAGTCAAATACGTCGTACATAAATAAATAATACACAAACATTTGAGTGTGAAAAAGCTGTGCTCTCGGTGGATCCCACACAATTTGACTGAGGCTCAAAAAACGCATCGCGTCACTTAATGCAATGCAATGCTTACCAGATTCAACGAAGGGGCGTCAAATTTGGTTTGGAACAGGTGACGAAATATGGATTTATAGTTACGATCTCAAAACAAAGCAGCAATCGGGCGTATAGGCCTTTCGAAATGAGCCGAAACCAACCAAAGTGGCGCGCGTGCAAAGTGCCTCTAAGTGGATGATTGCTTCTTTTTTTAATAAAACTGGACACGTGACGACTGTTGCTTTGGCGAATCGTTGTACTGTGAACAGTGAATGGTACACGACCATTTGTTTGCCGGAAGGTATTGACAAACTCCGTGAAAATAGCCGTAACCGCCGTATCATCTTGCACCACGATAATGCCAGTTCTCACACGGCCAGACAGATAAATGAATTTTTGAAGGTGAACAACGCTAACCTTATGAGCCATCCCGCGTGCAGTTCCAACCTGGTATGTTGTGACTTTTATTTATTTCCAAAAATTAAGAACCAGTTACGCGGTCAATAATTTTCATCACCTGAAGAAGCTGTTGAAGAGTATAAAAATTTGTTTCAGAGATTGTCACGGAGGAGTGGCATAAATGTTTTCAAAATTGGTTCATTCGTATTAAAAAATGCATTAACGCTAACGGAGAATATTTTGAGAAACAATAAATTCATTTCTGACCATTTATAGTATTTTTTTCTTATTCATTCCGGAAACTTATAGTGCGCCCCACGTACTAATTCACTATAGAACGACTTAGATGCGATATTGGATTCACTCACCGAAAGGCCCGATCAAAATAACCTACGACTAAATTTAAAATTAATTCAACTTAAATACCCCCAAAAAATTGCTTTGGATATGAACTATATATATAAATCAAACAAATTAGAAATGGTAGATTCGGCAACTATGTTAGGTATTGAAATAGATACACACATAAATTAGAAACCCTATATTCAAAAATTATCTAGCCGTTTATCTTCACATATATATGCTCTTAGACAACTGAAACGTGTTACTGACCTAAAAACGGCCCTCTTAGCTTATTATGCGTTTGCCCACTCGCGAGTAGCCTATGGGATTATACTGTGTGGAAACAGCTCGTATTGTCAAGAAATTATGTTCTACAAAAAAAATCAGAATATTAACCAACATAAAACAAACAGACCTGTAAACCGTATTTTACAAAACTTAACATACTGACTCCAACGTGCCTATACATTTATGAAACCTGTAAGTTCGTTAAAAAAATTAATAAGACCTCATAATCGTTACCATAACAAGCTTAATTTTCCTCCCTCTAGCCTAATATTCTTGCGCACCACACCCTATGTTAATAAAAGTATATATTATAACCACATCCCTGATTATATTAAAAATTTGGATAAAGATACGGTCATTGAAAAACGTTTAAAGGAATTTCTGAACATAAAACCTATTTTGATATGTCTGAATTTTTTGGCGATAAATTTATTTGAAATTGATTTTATGTCTATTTGAAATTTAGGTAATAATTGAAAATACAATTCAATAAAAATTATTATTAGAAATAAGTGTACGAATAATATATATTGAAATAATTGTATTATTAGGGTTTGAGATGGGTTTGAGTTTAAATTGTGCTACGCCCTAACAGGGTATCACATGTATGTATCTAAGTTTATTAAAATGTGAATTGCAATAAATGAAATTAAATTAAATGTAATAGTAATAAAATGTCTTAATAATTATAAAAATAATAAATAAATTAATTTTAAGATAAAAATGTTATGTAATAATGATGTTTATTAATAATTATAAAACCAATAATATAATTGATTATCTTAGCTAATTATCTTTGCTACACCTTTTAAATTACATGTATAAGTTTATCATCCATATGAAATGCAAATAAATGAATATGAATATATGAATATTTTGTATAACACTTGAAGAGATTTCGTAGGAGCTGATGACCCCGGCGGTATCTAGTAGCAGTAGAGCTCCTTGTGAAAGAGTTCGTCCAGGGAAGACTGCCACCTTACCTATTTCTGCCGCCAAGCAATTACCTGAGCATTACTGCGTTCGGTTTTGAAGGGTAGTGAAATTACTGGCACATGGGACATGTCTTCTTATGTCTCAGGGTGACGGGCGCAGAGGCAGCGCTCCTCAGATCTTTATAATTTAAAGCTCTGAGAAGCATTGCAACTCATAACAGTGCATAAGGACAGGCGTGTCTCTTACCACCAGGCCCACGACTAGTTCGTCCCGCAACTTAGTATTATTAAAAAAAAGTTGAGATAAAACACCAATCCTACTGCGGTGAAGCGCACCGACGCGCTGCGACATCATGCGCCACTTGACATCATAAAAAAAAGTCACGGCGATCAAATTATTTGTTTGTATTAGTTGTTTCCACCAATGCCTTTTATTCAATGTGATACAAAATTAGATAACAGACTACAAATAATTCTTACGTCTTACAACATCAGGTAAAGATATCGAATTTATAGGTTTTCGCGATTGTTACACATAGGAAATGAAAATTTTTTTTTTTGCAGACCAGATCTAGCAGTCCAAAACGTCGGTGCGTTTGATAAAAAAATTATACGCGATTTAGAAGAAATTTATTCTTCTTTTATTTCCTATATTGCAACATTATGAATCTAAAATCTAATTATAATTGCACTCACCAATGATACTAGGTCAAAGGTATAATAAAACATTTCATATTTTTTGCTTAAACAAGAACACAGTGTTGTTTTGAATGGTTCCGTGTTGTCGCGTAAAACAATCAAAGAAAGAGAAACAAACAAATAGAAGTCTTTAGTCGGAAGATGTGAAGAGGTTGTGATGTAATGTGAATAAAGTTGAAAAAGACGCTCCTAGATTTTAAGTTAAAAGAAAATAATTTGACTTACTTATTTAGTCTGTCTATGTATTGATTTAACTGCATCCGTGGCCGAACGGTTACCATGCCGGACTGCCACGCAAAGTGTGGTTATCTATGTGTGTGTCCATGGCACCCGCGACACATGGTTTCCCTAGTGCGGGGCTATGTTGAGTGTGTGCATTAAAAAAAATAGAATGATGTTGATTTTTTTAAATTACACGCTTTAGTCTATCGATCCAAGAATACAATTGCATGATTTAATTTCGACCTTCCACTTTCCATCATGGGGAAACTAGAGGTAGGTTGGGTTTCAATCCTTATTGTTGTGGATATTCAAAACACTTTCACGAGGCGTTTTGTTTTTACATATATGTACATCCAGCAGGAAATGTCTTTCAGCTGAAAATGATGAGGAGGTTATCTCATGCGTGAATACGTTAGTTATATATTGGTTTTTAATGATATTTTTTCCATGTGTGGAAGCTTTCACAAGCTTTAAACATATATATTGTAAAAATAGTCATTAACTTGCCAAATAAAATAAATAAATAAAGGTTAACTTTACTGGTAAGAGCAAAGTTCGGAAAAACTTTACGAACTACTTTAGTTAACTACTTAACGTCACACATTAGGAATCGTAATTATGTGACCTGTAGGTATCCTACGGTGTTATTATTCATCGTCAAAGCAAATAAATAAATAAAATAGGCTTTATTTGCCAATAACCAATTTAACTATTTATATTATATATATATATAATAATTTAAATAAGAATTTAACTAAGGTAAACAACTCTTTTATGGGGAACTGTATACGTTTTTACAATAAGATTCCGGAGCATATATTAAGTTTACCATTTCCTAAGTTTAAAAACTACATTAAAAATATTTTGATCGAAAAATCATATTACAAAATTGAAGACTACGTGTTAGGTAAAGATGTATGGAAAGACGACATGGCTTCAGAATCCACACAAATTTGATTCAAAGTGTATTCCATAGCATTTAAGTTTATTTGAAAAGATAATCCCTAGAGTTTCTTGCTCGTTCTTCTCAGGGAGGTCAGCGTAGTGAAGGAGCAGTAGCTTAAATGTGACGTTTTCAAGTGTAAATTTATTTTACCTATGGAATAAATAATCTTTGACTTTGACTTTGAATACATGCAAAACACAAAAATTTAGAACATTTAAAATGTTACATCATTCATTTGTTAGATCCATTCACGATTTTAGAAGTGTGGTTTGGAATCCATTCTACAAATGTAATATCGATCGAATAGAAAGAGTCCAACGGAAATTAACATATATTTAGGTTAAAAAAATTAAATTAAAAAAAAATGGCATTAAACAAATAAAATTTGACGCAAATAATAATTCTACAAAGAACATATTTAATTTGAATAGTAATTATTATAAATTGCACAATACCAAACATAATACAAATGCAAGCTACTTTGTAAAGCCTGCGGTCTGAGATCACTTTTCAAACAGCCACAGAAAACATTTATGTTTTAAAGTTGGTAGCGTTTGAGATACTGCCGTTCGATCAGAAGGACATAGGTCGTTCCAAATTTTAGAAGTGGAATGTTTGAAGCAACGCCGCAGGCAGCACACAAGGAGAGTTTTGGCATTTTGAGCAGGAATCCGTAGTGTACTGCAAACAGAGTTGGAACAAGAACAGAGCCTTGAATCACACCTCTGGTAACAGGCAACGGCCTCGGCATGGACAACAAGATGTAAGACTGAAACTGAGTTGTTTAAATAGGAGAAGGTGTAGGTTGTATCAGCTACGCTGACACAAAGCGGGTTGGGGACTTCACACGTATTCTAAAGGATATAAACCATTATTCAACTAACTTGTGTTCTTTCACCGTTAGCGAGAGATATGGCTACTAAATTTTGACAAATGATGGTAAATTTGAAATTTAAACCATAGGTAAATGCACCACAGGGTTTCAAACCATTCTGTCTTTCAATTGAGAAGCAACTATTCGCACATTAGGCTATCAAAGTGTAATCAAGACAAAGGTTAGCAATTTCTAAAAACAGCAGCCAGAGCCGAAAGCGTGACCTGGAATATTCCAAACGATTTAATAACCTACTTCTATCAGTCTTAGATATTCTTAGATGACAGCTTAAGTCCTAACTTTAGAGCTGTTCTGAATTTCGTAATCCAATTCCAAGAAGGTTCGTCCAAATTTCAAATATGCGGTCTCGTAATAGACCCATTTGATTTGCATAGCAATAAGATATTGTTTCTCATATCTCGTAAAATATTAACCGAATTGATGAAGTAATTAAAATGTGTATTTTGAAGCCAGTGTAATTAACGATATTAACATTATCTCAACGTCCTACTGCCGTGCATGAGTCTCCTCTAATAAGAGGTGTCGCGACATTCGTGAGTTTCGATGAAATCGGGTAAATTTATGAATGGAATTAATGATGTCAATTGTCAAATGTCAAAAAATTTTTCAGGTTGAGAACGTGATGAACTCGGAGAAGCGATATCGCACGTAAGAATCTTGTGAGTCCAATCAATATTATTAAGAAATGTGGGTTGAAATAGGAAAATTTAGTACGTATTAAAATAGAAATTGTAGAAAGAAGCTTCGTCTATTCCAATGGAGTAATTGGATGAGAACGTCAAAGTCAAAGTTAAAGGATCGTTTATTCCATAGGTAAAATAAATTTACACTTGAAAGTGTGACATTTAAGCTACTGCGCGTTCATTACGCTGACTTCCCTGAGAATAACGAGCAAGAAAAGCTAGGGATTGCTCTTTTCAAATAAACTTAAATGCTATAAGAATAGGTACACTTTGAATCAAATTTGTGCGGAATCAAGAGCCATGTCGTCTTTCCGTACATCTTTATCTAACACGTAGTCTTCAATTTTGTAATATGACTTTTCGATCAAAATATTTTTAATGTAGTTTTTAAACTTAGGAAATGATAATCTTAATATATGCTCCGGAATCTTATTGCAACCTTGATTAAACGAAATCGTGTACTATGAGTTTGGACTTAGCCCTAAGGTTAATATTATGAATATCTTTTTTATTATTGAAATTATGTATATTTTTTCGGGCATATAAAATAGTTGAGTAAATGTACTGTGATGCCACAGTCATGATGCCAGTAGCGTAGAACTAGAACTCGTGTCAGAACAGAACAGAACCACATTCTTCAAAAACGTGCACTAAGAACTGTAGTAGGCATAATAATCTCAGTACAGAGTACTAAAAAAACCAACCTCGAAAGTACGTGGAATTACGTCTATTTGATAAGTTTCATTGAAATATCCCCTAGTGCGCATTAGTTATACAGGACTTGACACTGGAGATAATAAAAATAGGTTCTCACTACGACACTACTCAAAGTATATCGAGAGAAAAACGCCTTGAATTGGAGAAATAGCAAAATCAACTGAATAATTGCTAAAAGTAATTGCTCCTAAATTAAAGCTAGGCGCTATTTATAAAAATGAATCTTCATGCGTGAACAGCCACCCTTTGAGGTGGATGATTTTCGTCAAAATGAAATGGGACCACTATGGAAATACCCCCTTTCCAACAAAAAAAGAATCATGAAAATCGGTTCACAAATACCGGAGTTATCGCGTAACATACATACAAAAAAAAAGAACATACAGTCGAATTGAGAACCTCCTCCTTTTTTGAAGTCGGTTAAAAAAGGTCAGTCCTGCAGAAACCTTTTTGACCATCATTATGACGACATACTCACAATACATTTCTGATATCATAGGTTTATGCGCGTCAAAACTTGATCAACTTATGAGCGACGTACGGGCGGAGAACGTTCAAGACTGTTTTTTAATTAAATACTGTAAAAGTTATTTTAATAACAATCGAGTAATTTAAGAGCAATTCGAATAACTTTTACTCGTAATTTATAATATAAACAACAATTGATTTCATTTAGAAACAAACGGGAAGATTATCTGAATTTAAATTACCGCCCTCGTTGTGTCGTGTTCCAAATTTACAATTGTTTTGAATTTTTACAACTTTGATCTTCACATACAAACACATACAACACGTAACGTAACAAACGGTCATATACAAACAATTATCTAAGAACACTGTATAAAATAGACCTATAGTACGCTACATTAACACATATAACATAAATGGTGCAAACATGTGACAGATACAAAATATTGACCTATATACTACCAAAATATTCATATTACAGGTCCAAGGATAATAATTTAATAAAAATGTACATTAGAACCACTAAAATATTAGTTTTCCCACTTTTTTCTTAAAAATATTTAAAGAATTTACAAATACATATATCAACATCGTGAAGACACTTATCATAAAAACTACACGATTGTCTGAGAAAGGTATTTTTTGCATTATTTGTTCGACAATTTGAAACATAAAAAGTCCTTTTTGAACGTAAAGAGATACGAGGTACATTAAATGAGATTTTTTCTAAAAGTTCTGCGGAATCATTGTCATTGTGTCGTTGACGTCTAGAAATTAGCGACTGTACATTATGTTTTTTTACACCATCTTCGTAGTCAGTACAGAAAAAAACCAGAGCGACAGTTCAAGGATTAAAAATAAATTATTTAATTATAAATACATATATTCACGCCTTTAAATTTCCATTGGGGTAAACAGAGATTATCGCCGCCTTGACGATGTTAATCCTGATAAACCATTCTTGCTTCACGTATTTGTTCTCACGTACTCCAACCTTTTAAAAAACATTCTTGATTTGATCAGAGAATGTCGAGGCCGTACTGTCTTTACGATATCTACAATACAATTACATAGTTGCAGCAGTAAAGCTCCTAGTGAAAGACTTCGCCTGGAGAAGTACCTCCAGCAAACGTATTTCTGCCGCCAAGTAGTCATGTCATTTATTTTAAGCAGTAATTTTGGAAAAATGGAAAAGTTTTTGAGTGGCATTGCAACTGTTATGGGCAGGCGTGTCGCCTGGCGACAGCACTAGGCGCTCGACTTGTTCAAACCGCCACTCATCATCAAAAACATCCGTCAACAAATACAACAATACAAGAAAATGCAAATCCAGGATGGAGAGACATCAGGGGAAAAAGAAAAATAAATCTCCAAGGTCAAAAGACATTTAATCTTATGTAGCGTTAGTGAGTATGGCCATTTTTACGAGACGCTAAATTGCGCTCCATTTCCTATTGTTGACGACTTTTTTATGGTAAAGGTGGCGAGGGTCTGATGACCTCATTGTCGAGGATTGAGTTCTCATCAGTTGCCATGGCAACAGAGCATGTGTTAAGGTTATAAATCCATTGTTTTTGTAAGCTACATAACATTTGATTCGGTTTGTTACACATACCTATGGAATGGCGGTAGTAAACAGTCCCGTGGCTAAATAATCGTTACTTTACAATTGACAGGTCAATGGCGAAATGAAAGTCATGTGCCTGGTGATAAGAGATTTAAATCGCAAAAATCTGAGGAACTCTGCCTACACGAGTCATAAAGTAGACAAGTCTCATGTTACCTTGCCGGACCGCCAAATATTATTTTATGTGGCCTACATTTATTTCTCTCGTGAGTTTGGGTGTAATTTGTGGTTGTCTATGTGTGAGGCCATGGTATCCGCGACACAGGGTTTCCCTAGTGCGGGGCTATGTTGAGTGTGTGCATGTGCGTTATTATTGCTCGGCAGCAGAGAACTAAATTTCGGTTTCGGTTGTCAAATACGGTTCACAACCCTTAGGTTAGCGAATCGTGAATTTATTTTATTTTGTTAGAAAACTTATCTTGGTTAGCAGAGAACTAAATTTCGGTTTCGGTTGTCAAATACGGTTCACAACCCTTGGGTTAGCGAATCGTGACATTATTTTATTTTGTTAGAAAACTTACCTTGCTTAATTAAGAATTAGTTTAATCGAAATAAGAATTAAATAGATATCATCATCACCATATTAACGGAACGCTGACAGGGGGCCGCCATTACGAAAAACATATTTGACGAGAAATTACGTGGTTTTGGATTGTTTGGATTTATAATGAAAAGATCGTATAATATAATTTGTAACAGTCATCGGAGTCTCATTTGTATGTCTACTATGAAAACTATATAATTAGAGAAACCTTCACTGGGTTTACGTACTTTCATTTTTAACCGACTTCAAAAAAAGGAAGAGGTTATACGTTAGACTGTATGTATGTTGTCCAATTTCTTTGTCAATTGTGAACCAATTTTGAAAATTTTCTTTGTTTTCTTTCCTTGGCTGGCACCGACTCCAAAAATAACTAATTAGGTCTTACATAGGAAATGAAACTATTTTTCCGGATTTAAATCGCGTATATTTGTTTTTTCAAACAAACCGACGTTTCGGGCCCTTTACAGGTCCCGTGGTCACGGTTGACTGAGGTGGTACAGTCTTCAACCAGTTATAATAATAACTGGGTGTGTGTGTTTGAAAAAACAAATATATGCGATTTAAATCCGGAAAAATAGTTTCATTTCCTAAATGTAACAATCGCGAAAACCTAAGAACTCGATAATTAGGTATTGTAAATATTTAAGATCAGTATTTTTTTTAGTGGTAAAGTAAAAGTTTAAATTGATCAGTAGTTAGCACATATTAATAATAATATTTTATTAAAATTATAGGTAATAGGTTAAGACAAGAATTGTCACGTTGTTATTGTATAAAATATACCATGAATGTAAATAGATTGACTAATATAATAAAAATATAATAAAAATAAGTTTATAATACTGTGTACAAAACAAATATAAATAAAAAGAATTATGTGTCCTGTTGTCGTTTGAATTAAATCTCTATTTTGTAAATTTTTATTGTCATGACTATTTGTACTTAGTTGGTTTTCTATAATATAAAGTTAATTGAATTCGAAACAGAAGTTGGTTATTTTTTTAAAAATCATATATACGAGGAACAAAAAAAACAGTAGAATTGAAAACCTCGTCGTTAAACAAAAGAACTAGATGTTCCTGACAGTCGTGACAAAGTCACAAACTAACTTAAGGGGTACCGGGTATTTAGCCGCTCACGCGATACATGCAGCCTTAGACGCATACCACACCTAGAGGTGCCGGTGATGATTTTATACCGATTTATCGGATATCGAAGTTATAACAGGTAAAATAACTAATATTAATTGCTATTTCGGTAACTACTCTAGCAAACCATGAAGTTTTTACTGCCTGGGTCTGTCATTTAAAAAAAATAAACAACTTCAAAAATACGTCACGACAATCGTGTGTGTTATTATTTGGGCTGGTGATTTCGGTGTTTATTTATTGATGTTTTCAACCGTAAGTAGCGTTTTTTAAGTTTTTTTAAGTTGAATATAAATGTTTATAAACTAGACTTTAAGGAGTAATTTCATGGTAAACGTTAGAACCACTCAAACGGAATATTATCATATTTATCCAAGTACACCAAAAATTTCATTAGTGCTTTATAAGTGCAAGATTTGCGGTGTATTACTGCTTTTTATTTGAGATGTTTTTGTTGGTAGTACGGAGGGTATTATATTTAGCAATGCAGAATAATAATTTTTATTTATAAAAAACTTGTATTTAAACTGAATGCTTTTCTAATTTGCTAAACCAAATAGCCGCCATTTTGCGGTAGGAGGAGCGCATCGCGTGAGCGGATATGTTTTTGTAATAAGATTCCTACTGACATTCAAAATTTGTCTTTTGCAGTATTGTAAAAATATCCACTACTTCTTTTATAATTTATTCATTACGAGCCTATTATTATATTATTACAATATCTAATAAGGTTAGATAAAAGACTGGGCCCAAGCTACTAAACCAATTAAATGTCGCATAATTTACTGTTTGTGTTTTTCGTATGTTCATCACTAACTTTTGGCTATTCTTTATGGACATTCTGTCAATCGAACCTGAATATTAGCTGCAACTAAAGCTGTCAAATCACGATAATGTATGTTTCGTCGAACGCAGTATTATTTATAATTTCTATTACAATTAAATAATATATTTTAGAATTTTTTTGACATAACTCGGTACACAATTGGGCCCAAAAATGACGAGATCTTTTGCTATAAAAATGTGTAGTAGATTTTAAGCAATTTGTTATTCAACTTGCTATGTTTTCATAAGCACATAAACCGTATATATACGGCTTTAGTCATACAAGATACTTGACAACTATAGTACCTAAATTACCATCTTGTTACCACAACGTTACTTAATACTATTAAGGTAACTACTTAATCTCCAAGCAATATTGTTCCTGTAATTAGCATATCCAAATATGTACATAAATCTCTATATACAGGGTGTGAACTTAATTGCATTACACTCAAAGGGGGGTGTTCCCATCCATTTATAAAATCTGTTCTTTATTTAGATGTATAATAATAAATAATAGTTACCTTATATATAATCCCACTGCTGGCCTCCTCTCATAATGAGAGGGCTTGGGGTGCAGTTTCCACGCGGGCCCAATATGGATTGAGAACTTCACACACATCATTAACTTGCTTTGCAGACAGGTTTCTTCCCGGTTATATCTTTCACCGAAAAGCTCAAAGTAAATTTCGATAGTAGATTGTACAACGAGTGCTTAATACGCGTCATTTTACTCGAGGCGAGTATATCTTAAGTCGAGGTTAAAATGGGTTTTATGAACGAGTTATACAGTCTGCTTTTCACTTCGATTGCGAGGAAATTAAACAGCAATATGACAAATAAACGATTGTTTAATTAAAATTGAATGTAAGATTACAACAATTAGACAAATTTAATATGATTTTTTTTATGCACTAGAGCATTTTATGCAGCCTACACCCAGCATAAATACGAACTTTAAGAGCATGAGCATTAAATTTTGCACTTATATATAAAAAAACTTAGGGGTGCAAATCCGAATTTGAACAAACGACCCTCCGCTTTAAAGGCGATAAGTGAAATCATTACGCCACCACATCTTATATACAGGTATAAACTCATTAATAAATTTAATATTATGTATTCAATTTACTTTACATGCACTTTCCTGGAATGTTGATGACGTGATGTCTTCATGTGTATGCTTCTCAATTATGGAGCATGGAGGCAAGGCGAAGCCCTTGTACAGCCTTTAGACATTACGAAAGCCTTTGACAGAACCTGCCACACAAGCCTGTTAAGCAAGCTTCCCTCTTATCGGCTTCCTGACCTTTGCAATTGGATATCGGATTTCTTGAGCGACTGTTCGATTTGAAAATTCTGTTTGAAAGCTATTCTTCTAAATATCGAGCCATAGATGCCATACCACTATGCCTTATGGTGCGATAACAGGGAACAAACGACGTAATAAATTTAAATTGAGAATAATATTGATAATAAAATATTATGTACTCTTGTACTAATTATTATTATGGCAGAAGCTAAAATATACATATTGTGTCAATTGTGTCATAGCATTTTTGTAAGAAGAGAGGAACCTTAATGTATTATACAGAACTTTGTCATCATCCTTTATGTTACTTGGAATCTTGTCGCCTATTACTTATTCAGCTTGTATATAATTATTGCTATTTATATCCTACTGACCAAAATATATTAAACAGATGATTTAGTTTACGATTCCAGAGAATTAGGGCTTATTGTAAAAGTTGTTTCTATTAATAAAACCCTTCGAGTATTACACAATTAATTTTATACCCTATATATAGATGTAATCAATTTTCAATCAAGCGCCGTGTGTCGATTAATTGTTGGGATTATTGGTTTTGGATTAATCTGTGAGTATGATGCTACAGTCGAATGGGTGCGGTTAACACCTTAGCTTATGGCACGTTTGGTCAATATATATCTAAATAATACCAGGTAAAAGATAATTTTGATAGATGCGAAGTTATGGACGGTATTCTAGAGATCCACAATTTTGTCTTTATATCTTCTTGTATTATGACTAATGGCCATACATCTAAGGTAAGGTCTCAGTCAAGGTTCAGTCTAATACATTATTTCATATCTTTGATTGGAAAGTAAAGGTCAAGTACCAAAAGTACCAAGAATAAATGAGTTTATTCTTAGTACTTTTGGTACTCAAGAACACACTGGGTCGCTCCGCAAGCGCCGAAAGCATCTGATTGTAAAATTCGTTGTACGAAATCATGTGAAACTTCGCACACGACTTCGGAAGGAACCTCATTCCTAAACTTCTTATTCTTCTTCTTAGAGTCTTCCTTAGAGAGCTTCCTGTATCCATCTCTATCAGCAGCCAACCGGAACAGCTGTTCGACAGACGCAATGCCGGCCACTCCCGGATGTTCCGCAGCCACGATTTCTTTCTTCGTCCAGCGCGTCTCTTTCCTTGTACTTTGCTCGTCATTATTAGCCGTACCAGCGTGTATCTATCGTTCCTGATCACGAGATCAAGATATTCTAATTTGCTCCTTTTGATAGATGGCATCATTTTCCAATCAATGCGCAACATGCGACGATAGCACTACATCTCAAATGCCTGCAGGCGTCTTGTAGTGTCTTCTTTTAAGGTCCACGTTTCGCAGCCGTACATGACGATAGGCCAGACAAATACGGATTATGTCATCAGATTCGACGTTGACAATGTAGATGAAATTCCAGGGGCCTTACCATGAACTCGTATTACAGTTCAGTATAGGTTTGTAACGACAAAAAAGCGGGATGATGATATACACTTCATGTAGCGCTGTCTCACAACGATTCATTTTAGGTTCTAAACGGAATCGTAATAAGAGTTCATGGTAAGGCCCCTGTACTCTCTCTCATCTCATCTCAGTAATGTTATTTCACTTTTTAAATTATTTATTAAATTTTACTACATGAATATTATAATAGCGAATATAGTTTTTTTTTCGTATTAATTCTGACGTATTTCACTTTCTTCAAATTCCATCAATATAGAACTGATAACACTTTAGAAATAATGAAATTTTTTTTTCATTTATTATATATAAAAATTCCTTCGTCTTCGGATAAGAGTGAGACGTCTAAAGAAACTTCGTTTCGTTCGTTGCGATGAAGAATAATATATGAAATTAAAAAAAACAGAAATGAAATACCATGTTGCATACAAAAACTTTTTGTATATATCATCATCGATGGAGCACTTTTAGTCCACTAAATTTGACTATCTTTATCTAGCTAATAGACTAGAAACTTCTCCTCACTTCAGAACTATCTCCTGCTCTGTGTCATTTCTTACTTACTTCATTTCTATATGAACCTCAAACTCACTGTTATTATCGCCCTCATAGTTGGAATCAGAGTCATCCTCTTCCAAAAATCTTCTCCTGCATTCCTCATACATATTGAAGGTATAAAATATAATCTAACATAATTTACAAATATAATACATAATGTAAAGTCAAAGACAATTGAAAATAATACATAACTATAGGAATTACTAAAAATATTAATTACCTACACCTGTAACACCTATACCCGCGTCGGTCTATGGGATTATTTCGGCGCGCACAAGTGTGCGATCACCTCAAAGATAGAATGTGGAGCTCGGCATATACGTCTCAATCAATTGATAATGTCTTTTAAAAAACGAAAAGTAACAAGAATAAAAGAGCATGTATAAAGAGACTGGTGCGAGTGGAGGAGGCAACAGAGACTTTTGTCAGGAGGGTAGCGAGCGGTCGATCCTGTTCTCTGCCTACCCAAGTGAAGATAGGCGCTATGGTATGTGTGCACGATTTGAAATAATAATTTGCATTGCGGAAGTAATTTTTGAGCTACAGCCGATGCTCTAATATACCTGATCCCTAATCAACTATTTATGGTTCTGTGTGAGTAAATGAGTGTGAAGAAAGGTGTTAAACAATAATTAACAGTCTCAACCAGTGTGCCGTAAAATTTGTGACTTCTTTATTGTATCATTAGCTAATGACGTTTTAAGAAACATTTTAAAAGATTTTGATATTTAAAACTTGACTTAACTTTCTAGCAATCTAGAAAATACGAATATCGCTTATACACGTAGATCTCGCTTTTAGAGATTTTTTAATTTTTTTAAATCCAATTGTAAGTGCGCATTTGACCTCCTAATGGAAACTCCTCTCACCTAATGGAAAGTGGCGATGAGGTCGACAATGGAGCATGCACGCCTAAATAATGCCTATTTACTCTCGCCTTGAAAAGCTCCAAGTTGTAACGGTTCAGGGAACAAGTTTGCAGACAGGGATTGCGCTGTAAATAAATCCCTGTGACATTTCGGACCATCATTTCTCATCATTCATAAATGGATATGAACATATTCTATTCCAGTTTGGAAAAAGCTTCTTACTTCTTGAATATCCCTAATTGCACTATCGAGTTGTCCCCATTAGAGTAGTTAATAATTTATAGGGCAAATGTGGGTTGGCGGCAGTGTACCGCAGCGTATATATCAACCCGATGATCTTCAGAAAGGTCAGTTCGATGTCAAAGTATTTATTGCTCTCATGTGTTATACAGTGACTTTAAGATTAAAATAGTACCAACATGACCCTGTCAGGGGGCCCTAGTAAGTTTTCAACACGAATTAATATCAACCCATTTATACGTCCTACTGATAGGTACGGGTCTCCTCTCACAGTCCACCATGCTGGCTTAATGTCTGACTTCACGCGTTTTCATTCACCTAAAAGTTCATGGTAAATTTGAAATGAAATTTTCTACATAAATTCCAAATCCTCAGAGGTACGGGCCCGGATTCGAACCCACGTCCTCTGCTTGAAAGGCGATAGGTCTAACCATTAGGCTACTATAGCTTTTTTAACTAACAAAACCGTATTATACACCTACATAATGTATTTGTATAATAATAATAATAATAATAATAATAATAATAATAATAATGATATTTTTTTTTTATTTTTTTTTTATAATAACGCACACACTCAACATAGCCCCGCACTAGGGAAACCCTGTGTCGCGGGTGCTATGGACACACACATAGACAACCACAAATTACACCCAAACTCACGAGAGAAATAAATGTAGGCCATATAAATATTTCTCCCGGCCCGGGAATCGAACCTGAGACCTCTGCGTGGCAGTCCGGCATGGTAACCGTTCGGCCACGGAGGCAGTCAATAAGTATATAATAAGTTGTGAAATAGTTCAGGATAGTACTGCCAACGTATTTATTTATTTATTTATTTAATAGTTTATTGTACAGGAAAAATACAACAAGTCACAAAGAATACAAGCGAAATTAAAAACAAAAGGTTCTGCTTATTTCTAATAGAAATTTCTTCCTCCAGACCTAAATACAGGACACTATAACTAAAAGAACGGGCATATGTGCACAACAAAACAAGAAAAAAAATGATATAAAAATAATATAAAAATATTAAATCGTTTTAAATTATATAAATACTTAGATAAATACATATTTTATAATATAATACCTAAGATATGGATGGAATAGTAGACAAATAATGCTCTTTAACTCTCACTTTAAAAATAGCTAACGATTTACTTTCGTGAACAGTAATAGGAAGTGCATTCCAAAGTCTGACCGCATGAACAGTGAAGGAGTGAGAATAGAAACCGGAATTGAAGCATGGAAAAGATAACTGGGACCTAACAAGAGAGCGACAGGGTTTATCCTGGGACCTAAGGAAGCTGAAACGCTCTTTCAGGTACCCGGGAGACACAGGGTTATGTAAAATATTGTACAGAATGGAGACAATATGCAAATTCCTGCGGAGACGGTTGGGAAGCCAACTACTTCTAAAAAAATTACTTATTTCTGCCGCCAAGCAGTAATGTCAGCATTACCGGTTTTGAAAAGTAAGGGAGCTGGTGAAATTACAGGCATATGAAACTTGTCAGCCTCTGTCTCAGGGTGACGGGCGTGGTGGCAGTGCCCTTCAAATCTTTGCAATTTAAAGCTCTGACGTGCGTGTCGCTTACCACCAGGCGAACGACTTTTTCGTCCCTTCAACTTGGTATCATAAAATAAACAATAACCAAAATAAGTTATACTTACTGATAAATATATGTATATGCCGCCGACTTACACCTTGCCAGAACATAAAATATGTATTTAACTTAGTTAATGAAATTTAATTCAAAATCAAAGAATCTTTATTTCATAAGTAAGAAAATTACATTTGAATTCGTCATACTGATTACACTCATACTGCTCATTCTTAACGCAGATTCCGCTGAGAAGAATGAGCAAGAAACTCTTACTAGGCGTTGCTCTTTGTAATTACAATATTTGTTTAAACATCTTAGATCGAGAATAAGGTACCTGAAAGACCCAAACGGGTCACTATAACGGATTTTTGTCATCCATGTGCGCAGAAGTTGTAAAATAACATTTAGTATAAAGTTTGTGTTTCACAAATTGTTTTAAACCTCGTAAAAGGCAAATTTTGAATATCAATCGGGATCTTATTATAGACGCGTATTAATTGCCCCTTAAAAGAAATTGAGAGAATTTGAGAAAATTTATTTAAAAAAAAATTTTTTTCTTAACATAAATAACTTTGAGTTCTTAGATTCTCGTGATTGTTACACATAGGAAACAAAACTATTTTTCCGTATTTAAATCGCTTATATTTGTTTTTTCAAACAAGGTCCCAGTCAACTGTGACCATGGGACCTGCAAAGGGCCCAAAACGTAGGTTTATTTGAAAAAACAAATATACGCGATTTGAATCCGGAAAAACAGTTTCATTTCCTTTAACCCCTTCATGGATCGTACTGAAATAATCCCGTTCACCAAAAATCACTACTTTTCTTTATGCCGTAGTGACCTTTATGCCGTATTGATTCAACATAATTATTACGCTTTGTCACTGACGGCTGATTCCGTCGACATTCATAGCAGCACTGGAGACGGTTCTTGCAAATGTTTCTTGTACATAAGTAAGTACGACTATGACAGTGATTTTATTTAATGTATTACAGCAAAAAACTCTAAATCTATACTTTAAAATATCTTACACCGTAAAATAGCGTTATCCTTGCAATATAAGAAGACAAATAAAAGTTATGATGTACTAACAATTCCAAAAGAAACAATTAATAATTAGATTATATTTAAGCAGTGATCAATGTTATTTATTTACCATTTGAATAATTAAATCACAGTTTGGAAAGTAGTTCTTCTTCAAATTTAAACGAAAATTATGTAATTCATTTCACCTAGTCGACAGAAAATACCTACCTAACTAACATGATTTAAAATGTGAAAACACGTTTCATTATTATTTATTATACAATAGGGTTTCTGCAGTACACATTATTGGTTTATTGAATAACTAAAAACTATGCATTTAGAGAAAAAAATTGAGGCATTTTTACTGTCAGAAAGTTCCAGCGCGAAAACAAACTACACAACCACAACAGGCAGTCGCTGACGACGCACTGACATGTACGGTCTTACATCAACTCATTTAAACACGTCGGTATTCACCGTAATGTCTTGGTGTGCACATATTAAATATGTATGTGTAACGTCCACAAATGTATCTCAAATAAACCATTCAATTTTGTCAGTACATTGTTGATACTTCTCTATGGAGAAACAGTAAGCGGCAACTACAAAGAAGAATTTTTATAAGATCCATATATTGAAACGAAAAGCCCGTACTGCCCATATTCGAATTTTTCATTTTACGGTTAACGCCGTTACTGTCCGTGAAGGGGTTAAATACCTTTTTTATAAATGTAGTGTGACGTTAGTTTAAGAATGTTAAAGACACTTAGAAATTATCGTCATCGTAGGTACATGCCACTGCAGAGATCCAAACCGTCGATCTTCAATTGAGAAGCCACTGTTCTTCCACTACCACCATTCCAAGTGTTACTAATTCATATTAGGAATGTCGCAAAATGACGGATACAATCTTTTTTAACCTTTAATATAAATTCTGGACCCTTTTTAATATAATTATAGTTTTATTAGTGATAAAATTCGTAATTCTAGTTTATGTTAGGAGTCAACGTGGACTTATAATGCCGGTTATTAATTGGATATTGTAAAATATTGGGGTAATCTTTGCTGCTAAATTAATTTTAACACGATTTAAACAACCTTTTATGGCCTTAACAGATACGTTATATGATTAAACTTCTTCTTAATTCGTTTCTGTTTAGTTATTTTCATTATCAATATCTACAGCCCGACTTTACACACTACTGGGTATAGATATTCTGTAGCTTGTGCCATCCACTATGATTTTGAGCTAGCCTCACCAATTTGCGGCTTATAAATTTAACGATGTCTGTCCATCTAGCTTTAAGACATCTTACATTTCTGTAACTATTTCTTGGCCACCATTTGATTGTTGCTTTACCCTATCTGTCACCATTATATAATGGACTATAAGGAAATACCAATAAGGACCAATATCCTTACCAATTAAAGGTACCCTCTATCCAACAAGAAAATAATAATCAAAATCGGTTCACAAAGCTATCACGTAACATACATACAAAATAAATGCAGTCGAATTGAGAACTCCCTCCTTTTATAAAGTCGGTTTAAAATACAAACGACACCCTCAGGAGTTGTTGATTGTTCGACGTTCGACCGAAGAATGAGCGCGCTAAGAGTAGTTGGCCATCTTTATAGCGCACTACCCCCACTATTACCGTCGTTATAATTTGAAAATACCCGCAATAAAGGTAACGTAACCACATATTACTTAATAATTACTATGTAACAGATACATCACTCTCATGCACAACCGAAAATACCTACGCTATAATAGCCTACCAAATCTGACTAATGACACCAGGCGCTCACTACGAGGAAAAAAGAACCTAAGCACGCGATCAGAGAGGTGAAAATAACGTTGCCCGTCGTATGCAGTCGTGCGGAGCCGAATGCACATAAATGAAAGACTTGTATGAGTGTTTGTGCCGACGTCGTGTAACCTTGAGAGAGAGTAACGGAGCCCTGATGCACGGTGCATTCATTATACACCCCCGACAAATAATTAGATACAACAATAGGGAATGTACTGTGGCTATTTACGAGTAAAATTCTGGTCTGTTCAATGGTGGTGTGTACAAGTATTTACGAAAACAAAAGCGGGACATCGTCTGCCTCATCGTCGTTCAACATCAGGTAGGATTGTGGCCAAAAGAGTGTACTATCTTATGTAATAAAAAATGTTTGTGAAGTTTATATCAAAACTCTTAAAAATATTTTATTAATACAATTAACCATAACAGTTCATGTTAAACCATCTTCGATGTTCGCACTTCGAAAGCAACATTTTCTGTAGACTTTATTATTAATTTCAATATAAAACCACTTTATTGGGTTTTCATTCATCGATGTTTCGTCGATTGCGAGTTATAAGTTCAAAATTATCAATAACTAAAGCAATTGAAGCCCTAACCAATATGAAACAAGGCTTATTATGATGGATACGCCACGGTGCCGTGTTTGCACGATCAACCAGGCAAATTAAATCGACCTGATTACTCTCAGCAACTGTATGTTGTAGATCTTGTTACTTTAATGGAGTTAAACGGTTGGAAATTTCTAGTTAAATATTACAGAAGAGCGGTGGCAGCCCAGTAGGAGAACCGTTGCGTCAATTCAAGGTAGGCGGTTCGAATAACCGTTGTGACATGTACCTATTAATTTAATTCCTAAGTTACGTACATTTGTCAATATTTAGTGGCTGTCCACAACAGTGGATGTTGATAAGCAATAACTTGTCAACCAAAATGATCACAGTTTTGCAAAAATGGTACCTAAAGTTTTAGTTTCCTATTTCTACTACCAAGCCGTAATCTGAGCATTATTTTCGTTCCGGTTTTGAAGGTTAAGGGTGCTGGTGAAATTACAGGCATATGAGACTTGTCAACTTATGTCTCAGGATGACGGACGCAGTGGCAGTACCCCTAAAATCTTTGTGATTTAAAGCTCTGAGTGTCACCGCAACTGTTATGGACAGGCGTGTCGCTTACCACCAGACCCACGACTTGTTCGTTCTGTCACTTGGTATAATAAAAAAAAGATATTTTTTTCGTTGTTTTTTAAAGTTTGTTCTAAAATTACCTTGTAAAATGAAAATTTGCTGATGTGCTTGTTCATCATTCCAAAATTTTCAAAAAAGAAAAACTGGGCGCATCACTTGTGCAAAATTCAAATAAAGTAAACAATGTATAATTCACTTGATATAATTTTTACTTAGACTATATTCACGTCGTATAATTTAATTTCATATAATTCTCGTTTGACATAATATTCAGATTTATGAGAACATTTTACACAAAACTCTTGTTATATAACAATCATTTCATATATTGAAATCATGGTAATTTTTACTTGGTACAACATCACTTTGTATAAATAACAAAGTTAAACCCGACTCGCCGTGGTACTTCTCTGTTCGATACTAGAGCGTAATTTAAATGCCGGGGTGCGAAGAGAGAGCAGTCCTCGCCCGCTGCAACAAATCTTAAAATAATGTGCCTTCGTTAGAGATTAGATTTTTAAAGTGTAATGTATAGGTCAAATTTATGTGAAGCGCTCCTTTAGTAAATTAGGTTAGATAGAACATAAAAAAGCAACACGAGTCGAGCGAGGCCAGCGAGTGTGCCGTGGCAGCGTCCGGGAGTCCCAGAAGCGAACTGCGTTTCCAAACATGTTTTCAGGTCGATATTATAATTGATATAATGTAATATTAGGCATATCGTTTTTCGAAACTGAGAATAGATGAGTTTTATACAAATACAATAAATTTATTAACTTTACATACGTTCCATAATCATGTTATACTATATTCAAAATGAGTGTTAGAGTCATTGACTTACAAATAAATGGACGACGGGTCTAATACAAAAACCACGAAAAAAATGTCCCAAGTCAACCTATTTAAACGTAGTGACATGTAAAGGAATATGAAAAAGCTAAAACATTGAATTTAAATTGTAATGGCATCGCAGTACTGTCTAATTTTGCTTGCTTCGCTATCAGTCGAACAAACGAAGACTAAAGCGTGAATGACGCTCTGTATACGATTTTAACGCCCTATAAGTTCGGACACTTTTTAGCGCGGACTCGACGTCCATATAATTGTAAGTCAATGGTTAGAGTAAATGATTCTTATGAAAAATGAAACACTTTAAACGTTCGTTCGTTAAAAAAATATTAAGATGCCATTTTAGCAAAACTATAATCAGTTTGGTTGACACGCTATTGCTTACCAACATCCAGTTCATCCAGCGTCCAGTGCTGCTCAGAGCATTGAACAACATAAATTGAAAAGTCCCATGTGTCTGCAGTTTGACCAGCACCCTTACCCTTCAAAACTAAAACGCAAGACCGCTGACATTACTGCTTGACGGCCGGAATAGGTGAGGTGTAACTCGCACAAGGACGCTCTTTAGGTAAGACTCGTGCCCTGCAGATGATGATAGCAGAATTAGGTGGAGTTCGTAACAATTATGAGATATTCATCAAAATTCCTTTTACGATCGTGTTTTACAAGTCACGAGGGGGTGACGTGAGATTTGCATCTCATTAGGGAAATAGCAGATCTTATCGGTGACATGTGTCGTCTCGACCAGCGGGCTTACTTGAAAAAAGATGGTGTTAAAATTGAAATGTCATACCCTACATGTTTTTACAAGTAAATTCATCAACTGCTAGTTTTTGTCATTATTAAATTTTGTACTAACAGCAAATTATTAAAATTTTCTACGTTAAGCTTAATGATTTGGCTGGACTGCTACGTGAGGTCCCGGATTCGATTCCCGGCTCGGGAGAAGTATTTTTGTAGCCTGCATTTAATTATCGTGAGTTTGGGTTTAATTTGTGGTTGTCTGTGTGCGTCTATGGCACTCGCAATAGAAGGTTTCTGTGTACATTTTAAGCTATTTCAATTGAAAGAAGGTAAGGTATAAATAACAATGCGTTGAGATCGACCTCGGAGCATCGCGGCGCATTATTTTCTCTTTAGGTTTTAGAGCATTGAAATTTGTATCTTATTTCCATTTCATGACCACATCGTAACACTTGCTGCTGACTGCTAGAATCCTAGGGTTTGTAATCCGCAACGTCAGAGACTTTCACGGTCCTGTCGCTATACGAATGGTCTATAATGCTTTGGTGAGAAGCAAGCTTGAGGCTTCGTCGTTGGTGTGGCACACGCATGAAGCTACGTATTCATTATTAATAGAAAAGGTCCAAAAGCTTTCCTTACATTTTTATACAAAAAAATATACGGGTACTGCCCGTTACGGTTGTTCCTATCTACCGACCCGAGAGATAGGGTTTTCCAGAGAGAAAACGGGCTTGACGGCAAGACCAGGGCACGGGAGGCGTCCGGGCCAAGCCCTCCGCCAGTTGTATGTCTTCACAAGCGTCTCTGGCGGACCCGGACTTGAGTATGGACTCGCCGGAGTTTGTGGTTACCTGCAGAGATGAATACGTTTGTCTGCCCTGGTAGGGTGTGACCGGGGCGTTCGTTCCGCGCGCAACTAGCGCGTCTTAGTAGTGGTCTAGTTAAAGGGCCTAAGGCGAGGAGACGCTCGGGACACGTGAATTGGCCTCTTTAACTCGGTGGCTATGTCCGGACATTGTCGCAGGACACTGCCACTTGGCATCTCCGGCACTAGCCCGAAGAGCTAGTAGGTGATGAGCTAGACATCTTCCGGTCCCTCCGGCCGCGTAGGAATCTGGGAACTGGAGAGATGCCGGTCATTCGGCGTCGGGAAGTGAGCGTGCCTTACAGCTCCGCCACCAATGAGGAGATTTGGTAGTCAGCTTACAGTCGGCGGCTCAGCGGTGGCAAACCGTCAGTCGTGCGGAGCGCGACGAGAAGTGAGCGTGCGTACAGCTCCGGTACCTATCTGGAAAATAGAGAGGGTGCTGTACGTACACTCGGGACGGCTCACCTAAGGCAGTAGCCTTACAGAGAACTGGATGAAGTACGTGCAAACGTGCTGATCCGGGGTTAGGACCTGACTTAGATGTCCTAGTGCCCTTCCCGTATAACCAAGAGGTTGATAGGGAGGAGCACTATAAACAAAACTTATGTAGAATGATGATACGGGACTGCCCGTTATAGTTACGCGATAAGTGCTTAGCTGAGTGTACCGACGTCGGCACAAGCACTTCGACTCCACGCGACTGCACACGGTAAGCAACGTTATTTTCACCTCTCCGAGCGCGAGTTTAGGTTCCTTTTTCCTCGTAATGAGCGCCTGGTGTCATTAGTCACATTTTCTAGGTAATTATAGCATAGGTATCTTCACTTTTGTATGAGAGTGACGTATATGTTACATAGTAACTGTTAAGTAATCTATGACCCGACGAAGTATTTAGCGTGGACTCTATATAATTTTCTTGAGGTGAGGCGAAACAACAACTTGCTCGTCTCTGTTTGACAGGTTTTTTTTTATAATACCAAATGACGGGACTAACAAGTCCTGGGCCTATCCATAACAGTTGCAGTGACACTCAGAGTTTTGAATCGCAAAGATATTAGCGGCACTGCCACTGCGCCCTTAATTTGAAATATCAATCTGAATCTTATTATAGAAGAGTATCCATTTAAATGAAATTGAGACTTTATCAAACATCATCATCAGTCATCTGACTGTCAAGAAAGAATAGCTAGTTTATTTTTATACCTTGTATTAATTTTAAGACTGTCACTATTATTCTTACTTATTCAAATAACATTGTCATAAATATACTGTGACGGTAGTGTAAGAATGTTAATCGCTTTAAACTTATCTCTCAAAGACACTCTGGGGCCCAAATTGTAAATTGCCCTAACCGCACGTTTCTGTACGACAAAGATTCTATTAATATCGGCGGCATTACCCCAAAGCAAAATGCCCTAAGTCATTAAGCTGTGAAAATAACTGAAGTAAATTTCACTTAAACGAATGTAAGTTAAAAGCAATTATGGAGTACCTTCGTGACTTTTTTAAACTCTAGCTTGCAATGACTTGCTGGCGGAATGACGGACGCAGATTGACAGACGGCGGATACGTATTCCATTGTGAAGCTGCCTTTGTTCACAACTTGACCAGACTGGTTTAATAAAGAAAGCCTCGGACTCTCTGCCTTTTCTTTTCAATAGGTACCTTTGTTCTCATACAGTATTAGCACCACACTTCCTATAATTAACCATTCAATCAAGTTGAACAGGGAAGAAGGTAACAAGATAATTTGTGACAGTACTTGCCAACAATTACCAACATACTGTGTGTATTAGTACCGTAAACATAATAATCACGCCCGGGCTTACGGTCGATTTCATCTTAATAGAATTAATGGGGATTGAGTTATGTGGGTTACGTTTGTGCAGTTATCTAACATCGTAACAATACAGTAATATATTTAGTCAAATATATTGTACATAATATCCTTTTACAAATCGTACAGAGTAAGTAAAATATGGTTTATAAGTGTGGGTATGAAATGATAAGCAGTGAGCATTACTGCTGGTGCTGGTGACATTACATACACACGGGACTTGTCAACTTATGTCACAGAGTGACGAGCATAGTGTATGTGTTTTCATTCTCCTAAAAGCTCGTGGTAAATTTCAAATTAAATTTTCCACACAAATCCCGACTCCACTGTGGTGTGGGCCCGGATTCGAACCCATGGCCTGCTTGAAAGGCGATAGGTCAAACCATCAGTCTGCCACGGCTTTTTTAAATAAAAAAAATCGTATTATGCGTTGTAATAGAGCTCCTTATGAAAGGGTTCGCCCAGGGAAGTACTGCTACCTTACTTATTTATGTCGCTAAGCAGTAATGTGAGTAATTACTGCGTTCCGGTTTTGAAAGGTAAGGCTGCTGGTGAAGTTACAGGCATATGGCTTGGCAACTTCTGTCTCAGAATGACGGGCGCGGTGGCATTGCCCCTCAGATCTTTGCAATTTAAAGCTCTGACTGACCAGGTGTAGAACGTCGTTTCTTTACTTGATATCAATAACGTTTTCATTGAAAAAATTACGGACCCCTTAGTACATTTTATACTTTTTTTTCTGGTTGTCATGGCGACTGTGACACAATTGTCAAGTGTAAAGTCGAGTTTTATTTGCGGAAAATATTTTTTTAAACGAACCCAGAACAGCATCGTCGGCATCAGGGTCACCTCGAGAGTATACCTTTTCAAACAAGAAAAGAATTTTCTAAATCCGTCCACAGTTGATGGACAAATCGATGAGAACACTAACATGCCTATAAAGTTTGAGGATTTCCCTCGATTTCCATGGGATGTCCTCATTAGGTTCTAGCTTGATGACAACGGGACCACCACGAGATTGCACCCTTTCAAATAAAAAAAGAATTTTCAAAATCGGTCTACAATTGATGCACAAATCGGACAACATGCATACAGCCGAACGTAATCCGTATATAAAGTATTTTAATTTTAGTTAATATCAAAGGTGGACAGCTGGCATGATTGTTTAGTCTATTATGACACCTATTCTATTGTGAATATTGCATAATTTCATAGTTAATTGATTACTCTAACTTCACAGCCAGAGTACTACATATGTTATTATGGACAACTATTTTGACACGCGTTTGTCATTATATGCAAATACAATGATATTGTTATGTTAATTCAAACTGCCTCTGTGGCTGAAAGTTTACCATGCCGGACTACCACACAGAAGTCCCAGGTTCGATTCGCGGGTGAAATATTTGTATAGCATACATTTCTCTCGTGAGTTTGGGTGCGGGGCTACGTTGAGTGTGTGCGCTATTATTATTAATATATATGATAATTTAAAGCAGAAGCGTTATTGTTGCAGCCACAAATACAAACGCACACACACCCATACACGCATGCTGTAAAACCCATATTGTATACTTAATATTTAATAACGTACCTACTGTTTTTGTTAAGAAATAGGCAATAAGCTGTGTCAAAATATTGAGAGAGGACACTAAACTGTCAGGAACTTTACTACACTATGATGTAACTATTTTGTAATAATAAACATTATTATTTACCCAACCTTTTCCATGCTGCGGTCCCTTGGTGTACCTACAAGCATTATTATTATCTCGTACCCCTCATAAAGAAAAACAGTATTCAAAGTAATTAAACCGTAATAACGTTTGTTTTGTTTCATATTGCACAGGTTGTGGTCCATTTTGGATATATTCCTAAGCTTTCGTGGGTCCGCGGATCTCAAGTTAAATAATCTCAGAACTGAGTACTAAACAAACCGACTACAAAAGTCATTCATACCCTATTTTGCCACCCTAAGCGGTGGAATATTTTCTTCAAATTAATTTGAAAAATACAATAAATAGGACTATTACTGAAGTACCCTCTCTAAAACAAAAAAGAATCATCAAAATCGGTTCACAAATCCGGAGTTATCGCGTAACAAACATGTATTCATTCATTTATTCATAAAAAAAAAACTCGTACAGTCGAATTGAGATCCTCGTCCTTTTTTAAAATCGGTTAAAAACTATATTTTCTTTTTATAATATCAAGTAACGGGACGAACAAGTCGTGCGCCTGATGTTAAGCTACACGTCTGTCCATAACAATTGCAGTGTCCTCAGAGCTTTAAACCGCAAAGGTCTGAGGGGCACTGCCACTGCCCCCATCACCCTGAGACATAAGTAGACATGTCCCATCTGCCTGTAATTTCACCAGCACCCTTATCCTTCAAAACCGGAACACAGTAATGCTGACATTACTGCTTGGCGGCAGAAATAGGTAAGTTGGCAGTACTTCCGTCTTTTACAAGGAGCTCTCCTGCTACGAAAATATATATAACAAAATCTGTTGGTGAGAAGTAAAGAAGCTTAAGAGACAAATAGTGTCGGTTTAAAGAGAGTGACGATCCTGATTAGGCATTTAAAATTAAAATCAATGTAAAGGACAAATAAAATATATTACAAACGACAATGATTTTTAATATCTTTTACTATTGCGTGATATATATAGACTTAGGTCATTCACCTCTCACCTACGGAAATGTATTTATTTGCACTGAAGTACGGTACAAGTGGTTACAGTTGCAAGTTGACGCTTTACTCCACCTCCCACCGTCATAGGTCGCAAAGGAACATGCCCAACCCTGTCTGAGCTCCGTTATCGGATTTTTTACGTCTTGGTCGACTGAGTTTGTCTTCGAATTTCGAAATTTGAAGTTCGGTCTATAACTTTGATACCGATTATGACACGCTCGATGGTTCGAGTCCCTGTGAAATATACATATGATTTTAATTCCATTTAACTGGGGATGAAAATATGACCTCCTCCGAGATTTTTTATAATATAATAACTCCACTATTCTTCTTTGTATTAATATGTTATCATAGAACAAAGATCGAATGCATAGAAAAATTTTCTTTGACCCGGTGGGATTTGAACTCACGACCATGCTGCACCGTAGCATTGCTCTTACCAACTGAGCCACAGATCAAATTGTCAAAATTCTCCTATGTATTTTTGTTATAGATCTTTGTACTTGCTTTCGGCTTCGTCACCACTGGTGACATCTAGTGTGAGATTGTTGAAAAACTTTTTTTCCTTACACACACTCATAGCCCCTCTCTAGGGAAACCTTTTGTCGCGAATGCCATGGACACACACATAGAAAACCACAAATTACATCCAAAGTCATGATAGAAATAAATGTAGCCGATACAAATATTTCTCTCCGCCCGGGAATTGAACCCGTGACGTCTGCGTGGCAGATCAGCATGGTAACCGTTCGGCCACGGAGACAGTTACAATGAGACTAGCATATAAAATTAATAAAAATTGGTAAATTACAATGAGAAAAGTGCTAAATGTGCAATGTGGATTAAAATGTACTAAACATGCACCAGGCTCAAGCAAGTAGGTACATCTTGAGTTTTGTATGGAAAACGTATTTTTTTAGATACCTTATAGTCATGAATTAAAAAGAAAAAGCGCTAAATTTGAATGCAATATTTTCATTATAATGGATACTGGGCGTTTATTAAAAGATAAATAATTTTATTCATTATATGACACAAACACAAATGAAATACAAAACGGAAAAATTAAACATTTTTGCCACAGCTGTGGGCGCTAACATATAAAATGCCTAAGTTCCCTAAGGCCGACGCGTGGAACTAAAATATGTAGAAGTTATTTGTAGCCAAAATATAAGAAACATTTGGGAGTGAATGTTGAATATAAGTGTAGCTGTAAGTGAAAATTATCGATATATTGCGAATATGTTTTAGTGTTATTAATAAATTAAAGCAAAAATTAATTTAAAAAATCCACGAAATAAAAAATTCAAGGAGGCTATAAAGAAACTAACAATAACAATTTTCAAGTTTATTAAATGTCACGATGCTTGACCATCATGATATTTAATTATTTTTGTAAAATTACTCCAGTGGTCTTGTAAGCGATCGCACTTGTAATCGCAACCGAGATAGTATATCACAATTTCGTCGTTAACTATAAACAAAGTGGCAAAATATAATATAAAGCTTGCTGGCTTATTTTTAAAGGCTCAAAAATCTTTAAATAGAGATAGCAAAAATATTGTAAGCACCAAAAAATGTGTTGTTTGAAAAACCAATTCGCTGTTACACAATCTATTATGAAATTTATTATTATGTGTTAAAATACTGTTTAGTTGCAGATATATTTTTTAAAAATCCTCTCCTGTAAAACTTTTTTGTCGCTTACACTGGATAGGTAAAGGTTTAATATAATGGACGAAGAATTCAAATTTAAACGATCGCAGTACCCTTAATAAAAAAAGAATTTTCCCGTATCTTTCTTATTTGCATATTCGTGTTACAGAGAATTTGCTATCAAAAGAGGGAACAAACATTTATCTTCTATCAATATGCAAGGCTCGCCCTGTATGGATCCTTTAGGGCCATACAAAAGGTGCTAAGGTAAACAAATACTCGTGTCTTTACCTTTTGAAGATTTTATATGGTGGGTTAGCATTTTCTGCATTTAGTATTTAAATTTAGACGTTTTATTTAACATGAAATGTATAAAAATGTAAAACAAAATAGTATGAACATAATTTAAAGGAAATGGAAAGTAAATGGCCACTAACTAGCTGACCCCGGAGCAAAGACATGGTCTACGATGGAACGAACCCGCCCAGAAGATGTCTATTCAGTGACATCATTTTTTATAATGTCAAATGACGGGACGAAAAAGTCGAGCGCCTGGTAGTAAGCTACACGCCTGTCCATAACAGTTTCAGTGTCCTCAGAGCTTTAAATCGCAAACATATGTGGGGCACTGCCACGACGCCCGTCACCCTGAGACATAAGTTGACAAATCCCACGTGCCTGTAATTTCGCCAGCACCCTTACACAGTAATGCTCACATTACTGCTAGTAAAACAGATACTGGAACTGCAACTGTTATGGACAGGCGTGTCGCTTACCACCAGGCACACGACTTGTCACTTGGTCTCATAAAAAACTAACATAAATTCCGAGAAACTAAGAGATGCGAGCACGGATCCAAACCCGCGGCTTCTGCTAGACAGGCGGTAGGTTAAACCATTGGGCTACCACGACTTTACATTATATTACATGACGTTACCACGACGGCGACGTGTAGAATATCTTCTCATAACAAAATGTTATTTATTTATTTAATTTTTTTTAATAACGCACACACTCAACATAGCCCCGCACTAGGGAAACCCTGTGTCGCGGGTGCCAGGACACACACATAGATAACCACAAATTACACTCAAACTCACGAGAGAAATAATTGTAGGCCATACAAATATTTCTCCCGGCCCGGGAATCGAACCTGGGACCTCTGCGTGGCAGTCCGGCATGGTAACCGTTCGGCCACGGAGGCAGTTAATTAATGTTAAGTGACTGTTATGAAATACGTGAAATTTTTTTTATTGAATTTTAACATTTTGTAACTACGACGAGTTTGCCGCTACGACAGACACGTGGCGTAGCACGAATGCTATTCGCAATTAGCATTCGTGCTACGCCAAGTAACCATACGTAGCAGCGAAGTCTACGCGTCTGTGGTACTAGTTTTTATAACTATTCACGCTTAAATGGCCGTAACGTACATAACAAGAAAAAAAGCCATAAACGGCTAAGCTACATGCCTGTCCATAACAGTGACACCCAGAGCTTTAAATCGCAAAGATTTGAGAGGCACTGCCGCTACGCCCGTCATCCTGAGACATAAGTTGACAAGTCCCATGTGCCTGTAATTTCACCAGCACCCTTAACCCTTTAATACAGTAATGCTGACATTACTGCTTGGCAGCAGTCTCACAACACACACAACAGTCAACTTTTTCACAATTAGCTCTACTGCTACTAAAAAGCATGTGTTTTAGAGTGGCGATCTAGCAGTGCCTCGATTTCTTCATGTGTTTTTCCCGCGAGCAATTTTCATAGGTTTTCTCTTTTTTACAGCAGTAAATTTTCAAATTCAACTAGTACGCTTAAAACAACCTACAATAACAAATGAGAATATCTCACAACCATTGCAAATTCATGTCACCACAAAACGTTTTATTTGTTTTGAAATGAACGGCCATTCTTGCTAATGTAAATAATTTATGTCTTTTGTCAACCGGCATGAAAATTTTCCTGGGCTGTGATCTGATTGAAATATTATAATTAGATAAGTAACTATCACATCAACGTTCATAGTTTCATCAACCCCTTAATACGCCCCACTGCTGGGCACGGGTCTCCTCTCAGGCGAGGATTTAGGCCATAGTCCAACACACTGGGCCAAATAGGGTTGGAGACTAAACGCGTTTTGCAATGGTTGTGAACCTTATTCTTTTTTTTTTCACCGAAAAGTTCATCGTAAATTTTAAATTAAATTTCGTACATAAATTCCGAAAAAGTCAAAGGCGTGAGCCTGAATTTGAACCCACGCTTGAAAGGTGATAGATTAAATCATTAGGTAAACAGAGCTGTTTTTTTTTTTTCAGATCACATCTCAGATTATATTTATTTTTTATATTTTTTTAATCTTACGAGTTATCTCTAAGCTTATCTCTAATGAGAGTTAGCAATTTAATTTAAAAGGCAATTTTGAATACTTTTTCATAAATAATTTTATTATGAATTATTATATTTCGTAAGTAAGTTTTGTGTGGAAACATAAGTTGTATAGAAGTTGTCTTGTAACAAAATAAGTGCCTATTTTTTCACTGTGACCAAACGTTAATGTATGGTCTCTGTGCTATTGTAAGGAGGAGTCGTCTTGCAGCCAGCCAGGCTGATCATCCATGGAGACTGGATGTGACATTAGGTGTACAATGAACATATAGGGTAAATTGTAATCAGCAGTCTACATATATACATATATTTCATGCTCTTTTCCCATCCGAATAGGCAGAGAGATGTTACGGTCCTGACACACACCTTTTGTCATCATTGTCTTCATACGTGCTAGTTTGTCAAGGATACTCTTGAGCTGGCTTTTCTTTAGGGCGTTCTCAATTTGGACGCGGTTAGTTCTCCCGGTAAATTGCCTACGTACTCTTGCCGCACAAGTCTGTTTCGTTAATTTTCTTTCATTTATTCTCTTGACATGTCCCTGCATCTTCTTCTACGCCGCAACGCTTATATCTCAGTATTCCGTAATTTATCAGCCCACTAGCAGTGGAACTCCTTATGATAGAGTTCGTCCAGGGAAGTACTGCAACCTTACCTATTTCTGCCGCCAAGCAGTA